>NC_084558.2:24890827-25018327 GCF_033978685.3 Nerophis lumbriciformis | reverse complement strand
CCCATACTCTCGCTGCAAGCTTCCCAAAAGTTGAGGCAGCTTTTCCGATGCGGCCACTGAGTTCGGCATCGAGTGACAGGTTGTCGGTGATGGTGGAACTGAGGTAGGTGAAGGTGTTTACGACTTCCAGAGTGTAGTTGTTGATGGTGATAGAGGGGGGGGGGGTTCGTTTCCCTGTCCCATCGTCTTGGTTTTGCTCAGACTGATGGTCAGGCTGAAGTCCCGACAGGCTTTGGTGAACTGGTCCATTAGGGTTTGCAGGTGCTCCTGGGAGTGTGCTACCACTGCTGCGTCGTCAGCAAACAGCATGTCCTGGATGACGAGTGGCCTGACCTTTGTTTTGGCTTTCAGATGGGCAAGGTTGAATAGACTCCTTCAGTTGCTGTACCAAATGCTTGGTGCAGGACGAGGGAAAAGAAGATCCCAAACAGGGTGGGCGCCAGCACGCATCCCTGCTTGACACCACAGCAGATTTTGAAGGGGTCTGATGTGGACCCATCGAACTGGATGGTGCCATGTATGTCGCTGTGGAAGGGCTGGAGATGCAAAGGAGTTTGGGGGGACAGCCTATTCGTTTAACCAGCTGAAAGAGGCCACTACTGCTCACAAGGTCGAAAGTTTTCGTTCGGTCAATAAATGCCATGTAGAGTGGTTTTCTCTGCTCTCTACACTTCTCCTGCAGCTGTCTCAAAGAGAAAATCATGTCAGTGGTAGACCTTCCTGCTCTGAACCCTGCCTGAGATTCTGGGTATATGTTCTCAGCGAGAACCTGGAGTCTATTCAGTACAACTCTGGCAAAGAGTTTACCGGTAGTGCTGAGTAGAGATACCACTGTAGTTGTTACAATCACTCCTGTCTCCCTTATTCTTGGACAGGGTTATGATGGTAGCATCCCTCATGTCCTGTGGGACAGCACCTTCACTCCAGCACAGACAGAGGAGCTTGTGAAGTTTGTCGTGGAGAGCAGGCTTTCCACACTTGAGGATTTCAGCTGCGATTCCGTCACTGCCAGGTGATTTACCGCATGCTAGGCTGTAAATCGCTTTGCTATGAAGCCATGTTGATGTAACACGTGGCTTGGCATTGTCTTGCTGTAACAAGCAGGGGCGTCCATGATAACGTTGCTTGGATGGCAACATATGTTGCTCCAAAACCTGTATGTACCTTTCAGCATTAATGGTGCCTTCACAGATGTGTAAGTTACTCATGCCTTGGGCACTAATACACCCCCATACCATCATAGATGCTGGCTTTTGAACTTTGTGCCTATATCAATCCGGATGGTTCTTTTCCTCTTTGTTCCAGAGGACACAACGTCCACAGTTTCCAAAAACAATTTGAAATGTGGACTCGTCAGACCACAGAACACTTTTCCACTTTGCATCAGTCCATCTTAGTTGAGCTCGGGTCCGGCGAAGCCGGCGGCATTTCTGGGTGTTATATGCTTTGCATATAGTAGAGTTTTAACTTGCACTAACAGATGTAATGACTAACTGTAGTTACTGACAGTGGTTTTCTGAAGTGTTCCTGAGCCCATGTGGTGATATCCTTTACACACTGATGTCGCTTTTTGATCCAATACCGCCTGAGGGATCCAAAGTCTGTAATATCATCGCTTACGTGCAGTGATTTCTTCAGATTCTCTGAACCTTTAAATGATATTACGGACCGTAGACGGTGAAATCCCTAAATTCCTTGCAATAGTTCGTTGAGAAACGATGTTCTTAAACGCATTTTTTCACAAAGTGGTGACACTCGCCCCATCCTTGTTTGTGACTGATGGAACATTTCATGGAAGCTGCTTTTATACCCAATCATGGCACCCACCTGTTCCCAATTAGCCGGTTCACCTTTGTGATGTTCCAAATAAGTGTTTCCCAGTCTTTTTTGCCACTTATGTCAGCTTTTTTTGAAACATGTTGCAGGCATCAAATTCTAAATGAGCTAATATTTACAAAAAAATGTGTTTTCCAGTTCGAACGTTAAGTATCTTGTCTTTGCAGTCTATTCAATTGAATTTAGTTGAAAAGGGTTTGCAAATCATTGTATTCTGTTTTTATTTACGATTTACACAATGTGCGAACTTCACTGGTTTTGGGGTTTGTACAAAATGTATCATAGTGCCCCCCTCACCCCTACGCAAGATCTATCCAACTGGCGGTCCGGGGGCCAAATGACACTATACCGGCCCCCTGAGTTCAGTTCAAAACTAGGGAGACAAACATTTTTGCAGCAAATTCCTAAAAACACTATTGTTCCTATTGTATACACAAACTTGTATTGACATTTTAACCTAGCTAACACTGGGGTTCAATTTTGATTTACATAACTGACGCATTTCTCAAGGCATCCCTTTGAGTCCTCTCCATTATGACAGTTACAATTGTTTTTGTAATGTGATTTATGTAATTAAGGTGTCGCTGGAGCTTGTTTACTTCAGATGCAGTCAGGCTCAGTAGTTCTTTGTTCAACTTCTTTAGTTATACTGGTTCCATTTCAGGTCCTCTATTTTTTCATTTGGGCTATACAACTGGTTCAGTTCAAAAAACTTGTGAGAGACTCACATTTTTGCAGAAAGTCATTACAAACATCACAGCACATCTGTAACTCTGACAAAATAAATCAGACAAAAATCAAATGTCCACTGTATGTTCTTCGGAATATACAAAAAAAGAATAAGAGTGAAGGTAGAAGTCCGGCCCATCGGTCCTTAGCGTTCTGCAAATGTGGCCCCCAAAACATTTTTAGTTGAATA
The DNA here is from genome assembly GCF_033978685.3 of Nerophis lumbriciformis. Lineage (NCBI taxonomy): Eukaryota > Metazoa > Chordata > Actinopteri > Syngnathiformes > Syngnathidae > Nerophis > Nerophis lumbriciformis. Next base: position 25,015,572 of record NC_084558.2, on the reverse strand, counting down.
TCCCTGCCCGACACCAATTTGTTAATGTATCTGAATGTGGCCCTAAGTGGAAACAGTTTTGACACCCTCAGTCATACTTGCCAACCTTGAGACCTCCGATTTCGGGAGGTGGGGGGTGGGGGGCGTGGGGCGTGGTTGGGGGCGTGGTTAAGAGGGGAGGAGTATATTTACAGCTAGAATTCACCAACTCGAGTATTTCATATATATATATATATATATATATATATACATATGTATATATATATATATATATATATATATATATATATATATATACATATATATATATATATATATATATATATATATATATATATATATATATATGTCTTAATAAGGTTATCCAAAAAATAGTGCTCGATACCGTAGTAGAGCGCAATATATGTATGTGTGGGGAAAAAAAAATCACAAGACTATTTCATCTCTACAGGCCTGTTTCATGAGGGGGGGTACCCTCAATCGTCAGGAGATTTTAATGGGAGCATTCGCATACCATGGTTTATATAGGGCACAGAGTGGGTGGGTACAGGCTGGCCTAGGAGCGTGGTGATTGGCTCATGTGTTACCTAGGAGGTGTTTCCGTCTATGGCGGCATGTTGTTACAATTTCGCTGCGCTTGTTGAGGGATGACAGGTCTGGACGGTAAATAATAAACAGTTTCTCTTTCAAGCATAGGTTGCATCTTTTATTACCACTATTGTAAGGTGTGCTGGATGCAAGAATTTGCCATGTTATTGAATATTCAACATTATTGTCTTTGAGGTCCCAAATGTGTTTGCTGAGTTCTGTGGTATTTCGCAGGTTTTTGTTCCTGAAAGAAGCCTTGTGGTTGTTCCATCTGGTTTTGAATTCACCCTCGGTTAATCCTACATATGTGTCGGATGTGTTAATGTCCTTGCGTATTACCTTAGATTGGTAGACAACTGATGTTTGTAAGCACCCCCCGTTGAGGGGGCAATCAGGTTTCTTTCGACAGTTACATGCTTTGTTGGTTTTGGAGTCGTTCTGACTGGGGGTCGACGGCTCATTTGCAATTGTTTTGTTGTGGTTTGAGATGATTTGTCGTATATTGTTCATGCAGCTGTAGCTCAATTTGATGTTGTTCTTGTTGAATACTTTTCTTAGGTTGTTGTCTTTGGGAAAGTGTTTGTCAATCAGATTGAGGAATTTGTGTCCAATGTTCGTTGAGACGTTTTTGCTGTATGGGGGGTTGTACCAGATGATGCCGTTTCGTTTTCTGTTCTTTTTTGGCTGGTTTCCTGGCGTGGGTTCATAGGTGAGGGTGAAATTGTATCCGCTTTCATCAAGGGCTTTTTGGTACGGGGGGGTTGCTTGGTCAAATTCAGCTTTGCTAGATGACAGCATCGATAGCCTTTTATTGATTCCGGTAGGTATTCTTTTCGTGGTGGTGGGTTGACCTGATTGCCCCCTCAACGGGGGGTGCTTACAAACATCAGTTGTCTACCAATCTAAGGTAATACGCAAGGACATTAACACATCCGACACATATGTAGGATTAACCGAGGGTGAATTCAAAACCAGATGGAACAACCACAAGGCTTCTTTCAGGAACAAAAACCTGCGAAATACCACAGAACTCAGCAAACACATTTGGGACCTCAAAGACAATAATGTTGAATATTCAATAACATGGCAAATTCTTGCATCCAGCACACCTTACAATAGTGGTAATAAAAGATGCAACCTATGCTTGAAAGAGAAACTGTTTATTATTTACCGTCCAGACCTGTCATCCCTCAACATGCGCAGCAAAATTGTAACAACATGCCACCATAGACGGAAACACCTCCTAGGTAACACATGAGCCAATCACCACGCCCCTAGGCCAGCCTGTACCCACCCACTCTGTGCCCTATATAAACCATGGTATGCGAATGCTCCCATTAAAATCTCCTGACGATTGAGGGTACCCCCCCTCATGAAACAGGCCTGTAGAGATGAAATAGTCTTGTGATTTTTTTTCCCCACACATACATATATTGCGCTCTACTACGGTATCGAGCACTATTTTTTGGATAACCTTATTAAGACATATACTCTGCTCCAAATTGACATTTGTTGAGCACTGTACGACGATCAGAAATGGAAAAATTCAACATCGACTACTCCACGAAGAACATTCCCATACCCGCGCAGAATGACTACAAGCTAAGGCTCATAGAAAAGACGGAACACTTCCTAAGAAGGATGCGGTGGAAAGCACATTTTTTCCTCCACCCTGAAACAAAAGGAATGCAAAAGGAAACTTACGGATTCAAATCTACCAAGAACCCACCCACAGTTGAGGAACTAAAGGATTTTGAGAACGACATGCTCAAAATGATACAATCAGTCAAATTCAAGCCAATCCGCAACCCACTCCTCACCAAGCTGAAAAATGACAAGGAGCGCATCAAGAAAGTAAACAACCTCATCATAGCTGCCGATAAAACCACAAACTTCTACAGAATGGACATACCAGAACACCACACCTTACTGGACAGAAGCATCACCAAATCATACAAAAAAGCGCAACCCAACACCTTACAGAACATCCACCTGGAAAATAAAAGGATCGCGGCTGAACTGGACATTGAGGACAGGGTGGACGCCACAGCCAACAAGGAAGCCTTCATCACATTGAAGGATCACAAACCCAACTTCGCAAATAACCCAACATGCCGACTAATAAACCCAACTAAATCTGAAATAGGAAAAATCAGCAAAATAATCCTGGACAGAGTCAACACAAAAATCAAGGACAAAACACCACTCAACCAATGGAGAAATACAGCAGCAGTAATCAAATGGTTCAACAACATCCAAGACAAACAACAGCACAACTTTATCTCCTTTGATATCGAGGAATTTTACCCTTCCATCACGCAAGACCTACTGACTCAAGCACTAGACTTCGCCTCAGACTACGACTCAATCACAGGCAACGAAAGAAACATCATCATCCACGCAAAAAACTCCATTCTCATCCACAACAGTACACCATGGCAAAAAAAGAACAATGCAACATTTGACGTCACTATGGGAAATTTTGACGGAGCAGAAACGTGTGAACTCGTTGGGAGTTTCCTCCTCTCCCAGCTCGCTAGCCTCAATCTGAACCTTGGTATTTACCGTGATGACGGACTGGCAGTGTGTCGCGCCTCGCCAAGGAGCAGCGAGAATACCAAGAAGCGCATATGCCAAATTTCCAAAGAGAACGGCCTACGGATCACGATTGAAGCCAACAAGCAAACCGTCAACTTCCTTGACGTCACTTTCAACCTGAGAAATAACAGCTACCAACCATTCACGAAACCCAACACAACACTCCAATACGTGCACCATGACAGCAACCATCCACCCACCACCACGAAAAGAATACCTACCGGAATCAATAAAAGGCTATCGATGCTGTCATCTAGCAAAGCTGAATTTGACCAAGCAACCCCCCCGTACCAAAAAGCCCTTGATGAAAGCGGATACAATTTCACCCTCACCTATGAACCCACGCCAGGAAACCAGCCAAAAAAGAACAGAAAACGAAACGGCATCATCTGGTACAACCCCCCATACAGCAAAAACGTCTCAACTAACATTGGACACAAATTCCTCAATCTGATTGACAAACACTTTCCCAAAGACAACAACCTAAGAAAAGTATTCAACAAGAACAACATCAAATTGAGCTACAGCTGCATGAACAATATACGACAAATCATCTCAAACCACAACAAAACAATTGCAAATGAGCCGTCGACCCCCAGTCAGAACGACTCCAAAACCAACAAAGCATGTAACTGTCGAAAGAAACCTGATTGCCCCCTCAACGGGGGGTGCTTACAAACATCAGTTGTCTACCAATCTAAGGTAATACGCAAGGACATTAACACATCCGACACATATGTAGGATTAACCGAGGGTGAATTCAAAACCAGATGGAACAACCACAAGGCTTCTTTCAGGAACAAAAACCTGCGAAATACCACAGAACTCAGCAAACACATTTGGGACCTCAAAGACAATAATGTTGAATATTCAATAACATGGCAAATTCTTGCATCCAGCACACCTTACAATAGTGGTAATAAAAGATGCAACCTATGCTTGAAAGAGAAACTGTTTATTATTTACCGTCCAGACCTGTCATCCCTCAACAAACGCAGCGAAATTGTAACAACATGCCGCCAGACGGAAACACCTCCTAGGTAACACATGAGCCAATCACCACGCCCCTAGGCCAGCCTGTACCCACCCACTCTGTGCCCTATATAAACCATGGTATGCGAATGCTCCCATTAAAATCTCCTGACGATTGAGGGTACCCCCCCTCATGAAACAGGCCTGTAGAGATGAAATAGTCTTGTGATTTTTTTTCCCCACACACACATACATATATATATATATATATATATATATATATATATATATATATATATGTATGAAATACTTGACTTTCAGTGAATTCTAGCTGTATATATATTTATTTATTTTATTATATATATAAATAAAAGAAATACTTGAATTTCAGTGTTCATTTATTTACACATATACACACACATAACACTCATATACTCTTTGTTGTACTTGAAAGTACAATGCAATACAATTCCGGGGCAATGGCACCTATCAAATACACAGTAATGAAAACACAGTTGTTCTACTAACTGTACTGTGTGTGTTATGAGAGTAGAGTATGTTTGTGTGTGGCCCTTTAATAGGTGACAGCATGTGAGGTGAGTGACGTCAGTGAGTGTGTGGGCGAGAGAAGAGAGAGAGCGGTAGCGTAAATGCGGGGAGGGACTAGTTGGTTTTGTGTTGGATTGGCTGTGTGCAAGCAATCAATAAAGCAAGATTTGCAACTAATCGCTGGACTCATCATTCACCCTAAAGTCGTCCGCTGTGGAGACCCACTGCTGGGTAAAGTGAAGGGTGTTGCCCCAAGCATACAGGTAAAGTGAAGGGTGTTGCCCCAAGCATACATCAGCCCTGGAGAAGTGTCTCCCCTGCACTCTTTGACTACGGTCTCGTTCTTCTGCTTCGTCTCCTTGTGTGCGCACACTGGACTCAGGTCCGCATGGAGCTGGAGGGGGCGTGGCCTCCAGCTCCGGCTGAATTCCGGGAGAAAATTTCTTCCGGGAGGTTTTCGGGAGAGGCGCTGAATTTCGGGAGTCTCCCGGAAAATCCGGGAGGGTTGGCAAGTATGCCCTCAGTACTAAGGGCAAAGGGTAGCAATGTCCCATTAGAACTAGCAGATGGTGCTGTTTTTTCCTTTATACTTCATGTGTATGTTATGTTTCTGCACAGCGCAATATATAACAATTTAACCTTTAATGCTCTATTTAACATGTGTCTATTAGTTGTGTAGAAAAAAAGTATCTTACTGGTGACAACATACTGATTTTTCTAGATATAAAAGTTATAAAATATCAGAGCAAAGCTGTGATGAATTGTGACAAGACGCTCTTCTCGGGACCATAAAGGTGTAAGTGTTGTTCAACACTACTGCAGACACTTTGAATAAACCTTGGTTTTGTTTTGAATTTCCCAGAACATTTTTATGTAACAGACGCAGGCCGTTGGTCATTGTTTAAGGGGTCAAAGGTACTGTATTGGGTAAAATAGTCTATCATTTGTCAGTCACCTAATGTTATTTACCTACAGAATCAATGAAAGCAATTAAAACAAACCCGAGTAATGAAATAATAAAGAGGTTCAACGCATACACTAAATATAAATTATTTGGCGTTTTATTTGTTTTAGAAATGTCATATTTTCACAATACAAAAGAGCAGTTTATTGAAAGAAAAACACACAAAAAAAGTCCAAAAGCATTTTTTAATCCACTCAATGTGGATTTGCAGTTCTAGGAATCAATCTACAGAATGACGGGGGCCATTCCACTAAGTCCCGATTAGTGTGTACCAGCGTCTACGTAGCGACCGCGCCGTGCTTGACCGCCACCTTGTGGCGCGCGCCTCTTGTAGCCGAGTCGTGCCCAGTCGTCCCTCCCGACATGTTGGGAAAGCCGTGAGCGGCCACGTATTTACGGTACGCCTCCCGGATGATGCGGAAGGCTCGCGAGTTGGCGTAAGGGATGTCGGTGACCGGGTCGCGGTACAGCGCCGCCTTGTGGGTGACGGGGCAGATTTCCTGCACGGGTACCTGAGGCGCCGCCTGGGCGCTGCGCGGGAAGGCGGCATCGAAGGCTTCGTCGTCGCTGAATGTCACATAGGTGCGCGAGCAGAGGCCGCCGGCGGGCTGCTGGGAAGGCGTGGCAGGATTCGCCGTAGCGGTCTGCGGGACGTCCTGGTCCAACCTGAGGAGTAATTCCACAGTCAGCTTACATAAGCAGTAATAACACAATATTTCCTATGACATGGAAAGGATTAAACCAGGCTAGATTGTTTCCTCTGAACAGATTACACAAACAGTTCAAAGGTCAGACAAACTGCAAACATACCCTTCGACGTCGACGTTCTCCTCTTTGGGTAGCGATGGCGAGACGAGGGGCATGAGGACGGAATGGTAACGGACGGTCGGGCCCTCGAAGCGACGCTTCTTGTGTACTTGTTTCTTCTTGTCCGCTTCCAGGCGCTCGTAGTTTTCTACACCCAGAATCACATTTAAAACCCTTAAAGCTGAGGGGTCCAAACTAACAAAAGATGCTAAAACCAATTCACTGTAGGTCAATGTATGCTAAGCTAGCAGGACAAAACATCGTCATCTTAGCTTTGTGTTATAAAAAAAGCCAAATAGTGTAATATCTAATATAATTCATTATTACTGAAAATGGCCGCCGGGCCTCGCGTGTGAAAACAATACTGATACCCAGTGATCGAATGTTGAGTTCGGCGGTGATCTTGGCCTCGGCCAGCAGCTCCTCTTGGGTCAGAGGTCGGTCTCGATGGGCCCCTCTCCTGCGCCGAGGGGCGTCCTGGCGTTCCTGCAGGCGCAGATTAGTTTTCCGGGTGTGTTCGCTGGTGGACTGTCGCACGGACTTCCGGGCTAGAAGAGACACAAAGACGGCGTCACTTGTTGGGTGCGTTTCAATTGGCGCATTAATGGTGAGCGCGCAGCGATGGTGCCCAACAACGATCAACAGCGCCTTCTTGGCTTCTAGCGGAAGGGGAGGGACTAAATCACGTGGATGCAATTCACAATTAAAACGGAGAGAAGAGGAAGATATTGCATTTCCAATAAGCGCACACAATCACACCCTCAGGAGCTAAGTGGACAGTGTATGCAAAAGTACAAGTACAGATGATGTGTTAAAATGTGTTCATAGTAACACAACAGGGGGAATTATGCATCTGTGGTAAGATGTTGCAATCATACGTTCGCATAGGTCTTGAAATTCTTGAGGAAGCCTTCGTTTGAGCTCCACTTTGGTTTTCTCCGTTTTCTTCGTCTCCTCTGAGGGTCTTTTTGGCTTAGGCTTAGGCTTTGCAACTTTGACAGGTTCCTTCGCAGAGAACACACAGGAAAAACAGCCATTAAAAAGAAGCTACAAAATGGAGCCAAATAGAAATAAAACCAATGAAGTACTTTATATGCTTTAGTAACCACACGACTTTTCCTCCGAGGCGCGTCTTCCTCCTGGTCGCTGTCTGGCTCGTCCCCTTCGTCGATGTCAAAATCGCTGTCCACCTCATCCTCTGTGTCTGAATGTTCTCCGTGGTACTCGTCATCTCCCGATTCCTGGAGAGGAAAAAATGAGCTAGTTTAGCTTCAAAGTACAGTGCCCAACAAAAGCAAACACTAAAATGATCCAAATGATCGCAAAGCAAACACAACAGGGAAATGCTGCAAATCATGAATTCAACTTTGTTCTCTAAATTTACTGCATTTCTCCCACGCAGTTGTTTCAGTGCTTTGTTTTCTTAACTGTATCAAAGTGTTGAGAAACATCCGCATGATCTAAGGCAGAGGTCTGCAACCTTTACTATCAAAAGAGACATTGTACAGATTCTTTCTCTAAATAAAAAAAATTATAGAGCCGCAAAACGTAACACAGCTTATAAACTTTTTAAAAAGTTTTCAACTTTTTTATTTGACAGAAAAAGCAATCTGTCCAACTCTTTTTTCTTTTCTTTACTCGCAAGCATTCACGGTTAGCCTACCCAAGGGGTTGCACAATCAAGAAGCTGAACTATACCATACCATACCAACTTTATTTATAAAGCCTTTTAAAAACAACCACAGTTGAAAAACAAAGGGCTGTACACCACAAAGAAATACAGGCAAAAGACAGACTAAAATTATATATACTGTATATGTGTATATATATATATATATATATATATATATATATATATATATATATATATATATATATATATACATACATCCATCCATTTTCTACCACTTGTCCCTTAATAATATATATATATATATATATATATATATATATATATATATATATATATATATATATATATATATATATATATATATATATATATATATATATACATATATATATATACATATATATATATATATATACATATATATATATACACACACACACAGTATTTTTCGGAGTATAAGTCGCTCCAGAGTAAAAGTTGCACCGGCCGAAAATAAAGAAGGAAAAAAACATATATAAGTCGCACTGGAGTATAAGTCGCATTTTTTGGGGCAATTTATTTGATAAAACCCAACACCAAGAATAGACATTTGAAAGGCAATTTTAAATAAATAAAGAATAGTAAACAACAGGCTGAATAAGTGTACGTTATATGAGCCATAAATAACCAACTGAGAACGTGCCTGGTATGTTAACGTAACATATTATGGTAATAGTCATTCAAATAACTATAACATATAGAACATGCTATACGTTTACCAAACAATCTGTCACTCCTAATCGCTAAATCCCATGAAATCTTATACGTCTAGTCTCTTACGTGAATGAGCCAAATAATATTATTTGATATTTTACAGTAATGTGTTAATAATTTCACACATAAGTCGCTCCTGAGTATAAGTCGCACCCCCGGCCAAACTATGAAAAAAAACTGTGACTTATAGTCCGACAAATACGGTATATATATATATACCGTATTTTCCGCACTATAAGGCGCACCTAAAAACCACAAATTTTCTCAAAAGCTAACAGTGCGCCTTATAACCCGGTGCGCTTTATTACGATTCATTTTCATAAAGTTTCGATCTCGCAACTTCGGTAAACAGCCGCCATCTTTTTTCCCGGTAGAACAGGAAGCGCTTCTTCTTCTACGCAAGCAACCGCCAAGGTAAGCACCCGCCCCCATAGAACAGGAAGCGCTTCTTCTTCTACTGTAAGCTACCGCCCGCCCCCGGAAGAAGAAGAAAAAACGCGCGGATATCACCGTACGTTTCATTTCCTGTTTACATCTGTAAAGACCACAAAATGGCTCCTACTAAGCGAAAAGGATCCGGTTCATAAAAAGACGCAATCTCTCCATCCGCACACGGATTACTACCGTATTTCACAGCAACTGATATTCCTGTGAACCGCACTGTGGAACGGGAGCACGTACGGTGAATATTCGCACCACAGGGAATGAGAAGTCATCCTTCACTGTGGTTCTAGCTTGCCATGCTAACTTCCACCCATGGTGATATTCAAAAGGAAGACCTTGCCAAAAGAGACCTTTCCAGCCGGCGTCATCATAAAAGCTAACTCGAAGGGATGGATGGATGAAGAAAAGATGAGCGAGTGGTTAAGGGAAGTTTACGCGAAGAGGCCGGGTGGCTTTTTTCACACAGCTCCGAAGGCGAACACACCTTCACTAAGACGGGCAGACAGCGCCGGACGACATACGCCAACATTTGCCAGTGGATCGTAAATGCCTGGGCAGATATTTCGGTCACAACTGTGGTCCGAGCTTTCCGGAAGGCAGGATTCACAGAACAACAGCGACACTGACTCCGATGACTTCGACGAGACGGAACCGGCCATTTTGGATACCACGCTTGCGCAACTTTTCAATTCGGACACCGAAGACGAAGAATTCGAAGGATTTACGAATGAAGAATAACTTCAGAAGGTGAGCGCTATGTTTATTTTGTGTGTTGTGACATTAACGTTCGAGCAACATTATGTTGCTATTGCTCTACACCATTTTGAATTTTACTATGTTTGTGATTGCACATTTGCGTACATTTTGGGACAGAGTTGTTAGAACGCTGGTTTTCAATATATTATTAAAGTTTGACTGAACTATCTGACTGTTTTTTTGACATTCCCTTTAGCGCAGCGTAGGCGCGGCTTATAATCCGGGGCGGTTTATTGGTGGACAAAGTTATGAAATATGTAATTCATTGAAGGTGCGGCTAATAATCCGGTGCGCCTTATAGTGCAGAAAATACGGTATATATATATATGTCTTAATAAGGTTATCCAAAAAATAGTGCTCGATACCGTAGTAGAGCGCAATATATGTATGTGTGGGAAAAAAATCACAAGACTATTTCATCTCTACAGGCCTGTTTCATGAGGGGGGGGTTCCCTCAATCATCAGGAGATTTTAATGGGAGCATTCACATACCATGGTTTATATAGGGCACAGAGTGGGTGGGTACAGGCTGGCGTAGGGGCGTGGTGATTGGCTCATGTGTTACCTAGGAGGTGTTTCCGTCTGTGGCGGCATGCTGTTACAATTTCGCTGCGCTTGTTGAGGGATGACAGGTCTGGACGGTAAATAATAAACAGTTTCTCTTTCAAGCATAGGTTGCATCTTTTATTACCACTATTGTAAGGTGTGCTGGATGCAAGAATTTGCCATGTTATTGAATATTCAACATTATTGTCTTTGAGGTCCCAAATGTGTTTGCTGAGTTCTGTGGTATTCCGCAGGTTTTGGTTCCTGAAAGAAGCCTTGTGATTGTTCCATCTGGTTTTGAATTCTCCTTCGGTTAATCCTACATATGTGTCGGATGTGTTAATGTCCTTGCGTATTACCTTAGATTGGTAGACAACTGATGTTTGTAAGCACCCCCCGTTGAGAGGGCAATCAGGTTTCTTTCGACAGTTACAGCCTTTGTTGGTTTTGGAGTCGCTCTGTCCGGGGGCCGACGGCTCATTTGCAATTGTTTTGTTGTGGTTTGAGATGATTTGTCGTATATTGTTCATACAGCTGTAGCTCAATTTAATGTTGTTCTTGTTGAATACTTTTCTTAGGGTGTTGTCTTTGGGAAAGTGTTTGTCAATCAGATTGAGGAATTTGTGTCCAATGTTAGTTGAGACGTTTTTGCTGTATGGGGGGTTGTACCAGATGATGTCGTTTCGTTTTCTGTTCTTTTTTGGCTGGTTTCCTGGCGTGGGTTCATAGGTGAGGGTGAAATTGTATCCGCTTTCATCAAGGGCTTTTTGGTACGGGGGGGTTGCTTGGTCAAATTCAGCTTTGCTAGATGACAGCATCGATAGTCTTTTATTAATTCCGGTAGGTATTCTTTTCGTGGTGGTGGGTGGGTGGTTGCTGTCATGGTGCACGTATTGGAGTGTTGTGTTGGGTTTCGTGAATGGTTGGTAGCTGTTATTTCTCAGGTTGAAAGTGACGTCAAGGAAGTTGAAGCCAACAAGCAAACCGTCAACTTCCTTGACGTCACTTTCAACCTGAGAAATAACAGCTACCAACCATTCACGAAACCCAACACAACACTCCAATACGTGCACCATGACAGCAACCACCCACCCACCACCACGAAAAGAATACCTACCGGAATTAATAAAAGACTATCGATGCTGTCATCTAGCAAAGCTGAATTTGACCAAGCAACCCCCCCGTACCAAAAAGCCCTTGATGAAAGCGGATACAATTTCACCCTCACCTATGAACCCACGCCAGGAAACCAGCCAAAAAAGAACAGAAAACAAAACGACATCATCTGGTACAACCCCCCATACAGCAAAAACGTCTCAACTAACATTGGACACAAATTCCTCAATCTGATTGACAAACACTTTCCCAAAGACAACACCCTAAGAAAAGTATTCAACAAGAACAACATTAAATTGAGCTACAGCTGTATGAACAATATACGACAAATCATCTCAAACCACAACAAAACAATTGCAAATGAGCCGTCGGCCCCCGGACAGAGCGACTCCAAAACCAACAAAGGCTGTAACTGTCGAAAGAAACCTGATTGCCCTCTCAACGGGGGGTGCTTACAAACATCAGTTGTCTACCAATCTAAGGTAATACGCAAGGACATTAACACATCCGACACATATGTAGGATTAACCGAGGGAGAATTCAAAACCAGATGGAACAATCACAAGGCTTCTTTCAGGAACCAAAACCTGCGGAATACCACAGAACTCAGCAAACACATTTGGGACCTCAAAGACAATAATGTTGAATATTCAATAACATGGCAAATTCTTGCATCCAGCACACCTTACAATAGTGGTAATAAAAGATGCAACCTATGCTTGAAAGAGAAACTGTTTATTATTTACCGTCCAGACCTGTCATCCCTCAACAAGCGCAGCGAAATTGTAACAGCATGCCGCCACAGACGGAAACACCTCCTAGGTAACACATGAGCCAATCACCACGCCCCTACGCCAGCCTGTACCCACCCACTCTGTGCCCTATATAAACCATGGTATGTGAATGCTCCCATTAAAATCTCCTGATGATTGAGGGAAGCCCCCCCCCCTCATGAAACAGGCCTGTAGAGATGAAATAGTCTTGTGATTTTTTTTCCCACACATACATATATACATATATATATATATATATATATATATATATATATATATATACACATGCATATACATATGTATACACACACACATATATATATATATACACATTTACATATGCACATAGAAAAAGCAAATACAAATTATCTTAAGAGCAATTTTTTAGATAGAAAAACAGTTAAAAAGTTAAACACAGTACTTTAAACAGTTCAAAGTCTCATGCTGGGTTAAAAGCCAGTGAGTAAAAATGGGTTTTAAGAAGGGTCCTTAAAGTAGCCAAAGGAGGGGTCTGTCTCACATGGAGAGGGAGATCGTTCCAGAGTTTGGGACCCGCAATGGAGAAGGCTCTGTCCCCTCTAAGCTTGCGCTTTGATTTCGGTATCTCCAGGAGCAGCTGATCAGCTGACCTGAGGAACCGGGTGGGGGCATAGAGGTGAAGCAGCTCAGAGAGGTAAGGTGGGGCAAGACCATGAAAGGATTTAAAAACAAATAAAATAATTTTAAAAATGCTGAACTGAACAGGCTTCTAGTCTCTTTTACTTGCCTTCCTTGCACCTCAAGACTCAGTCTGTGAGATTTCACGGCCTCACAGACAGTCCAAAATTACGGAACTTTTATTAAAATGCAAACTTTTCTCACTCCGGGGTAAGTAAAAATCTGAGGGAGCAACAACAAAGGGGCAGAAGAACCACATTCGGCTCCAGAGCCCCGGGTTACAGATCCCTGATCTAAGGAATTCACCAAAAATTGTGCCTTTAATGAGATAATAAAGAACTTTGCATGGAGTAAATAAGCCTGATGGTGCATTTTTCTTCCCTATGAAACCAATACTATTGGAAACAATTCTAAAAAACAAGAACAACAAATACACATATGAACATATGATGCAAAAGTACAAATAATAAAAAAGGGTAATATACAATTCATAGAGAATTTGGAAAAGGATGCATGGCCTGAAGTTTTATAGTTTTTTAGAGCCCAGTTTGCTAATCAGATGAAAATGCCCATGTTAGCTTAAATTCGAGGTATTCTCTTAGACCAGGGGTGTCAAACGTAAGGCCCGCGGGCCAGAACACACCCGCAAATTGTTTTTATTCGGCCCGCGGGACGAGTTTGCAAAGTATAAAAATGAGCCGAAATTTTTTAATGAAAGAAACTGCTGTTCTAAATGTGTCCACTAGATGTCTCAATATAAATTATTTGTATCTTTGTAGATTAAGCTACATATGTAAAAAAATAAAAAAAAATAAACCACATGATGTTAGGGCACCAGTCGTGGAAAATGAGCAAACTACATAAATAAAATCCTGTAATTTGATTTTGATAAAAAAAAATGTAATCTTGATAGATTGAAAATTAACACCAATGAGTTGACTGATGAACATTTTCACATAATTTATTCAGAAAGCATAAATAACGACAAATAAAGATAGAATACTATTAACCGCAACATGTACATGTAAAAAACAACCAACAACATTATAATTTGTACATTTTCAGAAGGTGCTTGTTCTATTTTTAAACAAAGAAAACAATATGAAGTTGTCTTTATTTTTAAGTTATCATGCCTTGATTTTACAAGTCCGGCCCACTTGGGAGTAGATTTTTCTCCATGTGGCCCTCGATCTAAAATGAGTTTGACACCCCTGGCTTAGACCATTTGCGCATTTGTCGATGTAATTTTTTTGCATGGGTAATAAATACGTTCATATTTCACATTATAATCAGTATCGTTATCGTATCCAAATAAAGCAGTTTTCTATACCTACTTGAACCGTTGCTAGGTAATTGCAAATTAATTAAATTTCAAACCATGCATTTAGAAAATAGCCTGATGCTGGCTTTCCACTTCAATATACAGTAATGAAGCGATGAAACTTACATCGTTAAATCCTCCATAAGTGGTCTTGTAGAACTCGTCTTCCTCTTCTGCGTCCAGCAGCTTTGACATGCGATTCCCCGCAGTCTTCCTGGGCTCTCGGTGAACTGCTAGACTCATCTTGTTATTATTAGCTTGGTAATGCTAACAACCGGCTGCCAAGCGTGTATGCGAACTTTAAGAAAAGTGTGTTTATTACAAAGTCTGACCATAAAATTATTATTTTCGCTTACCAAAAAAATAAACACTAAAGAGAAAAATGTGCCACTATGCTGCGTTTTCGTTACTAGTCTCATACAAAAAAGACTCCCGAGCTATCACTGGCCGCACTTTGTAGTTTTTTTCCGGGTTAGCGTATCAACTTCCGGCAAAAGCTATCTTCAAAATAAAGTGACATTCAACTCAGACCTACCTATGCTATGAACTTATGCCCATCCATCCATCCATCCATTTTCTACCGCTTGTCCCTCTTGGGGTCGCGGGGGGTATTGTAACCCATCCTATGATTTTTTAAATTGTTAATAATAACGATAATATTGTTCGTATACGTATACGAATACGTTTTTGATTGAGACTGTTATTAGTAGATTGCACAGTACAGTACATATTCCGTACAATTGACCCCTAAATTGTAACACCCGAATAAGTTTTTCAACTTGTTTAAGTCGGGGTCCACGTTAATCAATTCATGGTAGTGAGACGTGAGAATTCATATTTGTATCTAGTGTATGACAGAGCTTTATGTTCATTTTGGAAATCTAAGCTCAATACGTATTTTTATCCTTAGTATAAAATACTACACGGTCACGCTCAGGGGTCGGGAACCTTTTTGGCTGAGAAAGCCATGAAAGTCAAATATTTTAAAATGTATTTACGTGAGAGCCATATAATATTTTTTAACACAGAATACAACTAAATGTGTGCATTTTTAAGTAACACCAACATTTTTAGAGTATAATAAGTCTCTTATTCTTTTTAATAACATTGTTATTCTGAAGCTAACCAATAATAAATAAAATACTTCTTACCATTAATGCGACTTCTTGAACAAATGTGGTAGAAAACGGATGGATGGATTAAAATGCATGAGAATGTTTTATATTTTGTACGTTATTTTTAACACTGTGATTACCAGCGGAATTATTCATTACTTATGGTGTTTAGCAATGTCAGCTAAGATTTATCTGAGAGCCAGATGCAGTCATCAAAAGAGCCACATCTGGCTCTAGGGCCATATTCCCTAACTGGTCTAGCTCTATATCCTATATTGCTGATTGTATTGTACCATATGTCCCGGCAAGAAATCTGCGTTCAAAGAACTGCGGCTTATTAGTGATTGATTGGTTGATTGATTGAGACTTTTATTAGTAGATTGCACAGTACAGTACATATTCCGTACAATTGACCACTAAATGGTAACACCCGAATAAGTTTTTCAACGTGTTTAAGTCGGGGTCCACGTTCATCAATTCATGGTATAAATATATACTATCAGCATAGTACAGTCATCACACAAGTTAATCATCAGAGTATATACATTGAATTATTTACATTATTTACAATCTGGGGGTGGGTTGTGGAGGGGGTTGGGGCGGGGGGGGTTAGGTTTGGTTGATATCAGCACTTCAGTCATCAGCAATTATATCATCTGAGAAATGGACATTGAAACAGTGTAGGTCTCACTTTGTAGTTTGTGTACAGCAAGCAGTGAACAGTGATTCCCAGGCAAAGATTCGGTGACCGCAGATGAGGCGCTAGCTGTCCAAAGTCGGGACCCAGGGTGGACCACTCATCTGTGCATCAGTTAGAGACGACCCTGCGCTGCTGACCTATCTCCACTCAAGATGATCTCCTGCTGGCCCCACTATGGACTAGATCCACTATGGACTGGACTCTCACATTATTATGCTAGATCCACTCGACGTCCATTGCACCGGTCACCCAAGAGGGGGTCCTCACATCTGCAGTCCCCTCCAAGGCTTCTCATCGTCATCCCATTGGGTTGAGTTTTTTCTTGCCCTGATGTGGGATCTGAGCCGAGGATGTCGTTGTGGCTTGTGCAGCCCTTTGAGACACTTGTGATTTAGGGCTATAAAAGTAAACTTTGATTGATTGATTGATTGATTGAACACATAACCACACAGTAAACTGACTGTACAGTACTTTATTTAATGAAAACATAAAACAAATAAAAATACAATAAAATTATGTAGAATCAAGTTCAAACGTGCCAAAAGAACCTTAATATAAGGTTGAATGCATATTTTCTCTCGACATGCTGCTGACATGCGACAGTTTGTCAGTAAAGTGAACATAAAATCTGTACTACATAAGTTTGTTTGCAGTTCACTCTGCATCATATCATTTAGGTTACATGCGTCAAATTCAAGGCCCAGGGGCCAGATCTGGCCCACCACATCATTGTGTATAGCCCACAAAATATAGGTCAATAAAGTACCATATATTTTCTTACTAAATGTATTAATTCTTTCCATTTTGAAAAAAATATATACAGTATATGTGCAGCTTGAAATTACCTACATTTTATACTTTAATGCAGCTGAGATAGGCTCCAGCACCCCCCACCACCCAAAAAGGGACAAGCGGTAGAAAATGGATGGATGGATGGATGGATGATTCATGGACCATATTATTGCAACAAATATTATCATACTTTCTAAAAAAAAATAGTTAAAATAAATACTGATTTCAAAGCATGTTATTCATCAAATTGTAAAAAATGACAATATATATTTTTTAATAATCGGGGTTTTTAACCTCTATTTACTGCAGATTGAAAAAGCTTATCGCTGTTTTTTACGGTAAAATTAAAATGACAGAGTCTGAGCTGCCAGTTTTGTTTTTTTTAAACAAAAGATTTACAGTTGTTGTTTTAACAATGTATTACTGTAAATGGAAAAACAGTAGCCCAGTTTTTTACCATAAAAATTGGCAGCTCAATTCAACATACAAGTGGGTAGTTTTTCCATTTCCAGTAACATGTTGTAAAAACACCATACATTTTACAGTAAAATTCTGACAACTAAGCTGCCAGTTTGTTATTGTAAAAAAAAAAACATTATTATTGTTTTCCCATTTACCAGAATATGTTGTAAAAGTCACTGTATCCATCCATCCATTTTCTACCGCTTGTCCCTTTCGGGGTAGCGGGGGGTCGCTGGAGCCTATCTCAGCTGCATATTTTACAGCAAAATTCTGGTGACTAAATTGCCAGTTGTTTACTGCAAAATCTACAGATTGTTTTTTTTTTATAGTGTACATAAAAATACATATGCTAATCAAATGCATAGGCAAATTTATGATGGCAGTCATACATGCGATGTGGTGCTCATTGAAAACGAGTTTGACACCCTTGATTTAAGTAATACAAATGTATGCAAATATTGCCTAATGTTTCATTGTGCAACTTTTTTAAATCACTGATTTGTTTACATCAATTTCATGGTAAACTTGCTGGTCTCCATGTAGTTGCCTGCGCTGCCATCTCTGCTCACCACGGCGCTGCGTGGCACGTACGCAATGGTGGCGGTGTGCTTCCTCTGCCCTTTGCCCTTATACCACAAGAACATGAAGACGAAGCACAAGCTCACCGAGCCAAAAAACGAAAGTAAACCGATGGACGCCGCTATGAGCAGTGTCTTGACGTCGATCGGGAGTTCCTGCGAGCCGCTCGCATCCCCGGGAGAGGTGGACGGAAAGGCCAGCCAGCTTTTAAGATGAAAAGGGTTGGGGGATGAGGAGAAACCTCGAATGTGGAGGGTGACAGGCCACGTGTCGTTTCCCGCCACGTTGGATGCTACGCAGCAGTAAGTGCCGCTGTCCTGAGGCTGAGCAAAGCGAACCTCCAGTGAGCCATTGGCGAGCGCACGTATCCTGCCTACTTCGCCAAAAACTCTTCGCTGTGGGCTCAACCAGGTGACAGATGGCGCGGGGTCACCTTCCGCACTGCAATAGAAAAGCACCGTGTGGCCCTGATCCGCCCTCACCTGCTGGAGTTGGCGTCTTTGGATGCGAGGCGGCCGGCACGTGAGCAGGGCTTCCGCTTCGGCGCACTCCAGGAAATTCCGCCAACCCCACGAGCGGAGAGTGCTGCTGCACACCGGAGAGCGTCCGCCGAAGCTCAGTGAAGAGCGACGGCGGACGAGCCACAGCAGGCGGCAGTCGCAGGAAAGGGGGTTGGCGTCCAGGCCGAGATGTTGCAGGCCGTGCGCGGAATGAAAGATGCCCTCCTGTAGCGTGCTCAGGAGGTTTCCGGACACATTGAGGAGGTTCAGGTGCGTCAAACGAGCAAAAGCCATGAGTTGAATGTGCAGAAGACGTCCTCCGACGAGGTGGAGCTCTTGGAGCCTGGGGAGCTCGCCGAGTTGGTTGGCGTGGATGTAAGTGATGGGGTTATAGGACAGGTCAAGGTGGACCAGATAGACCAGATGATGCAAAGGGACATAAGGGACAGCGCTGAGGTTGCATTTTCTAATCGTGAGGGATGTCAAATTGAGGCCGACGAGGCTGTTTGCTGACAGCGCCTCCAGTCTGGGCCAATCTGTGACGACAAGCTGCTTGAGGCGCGCCAAGCCAATGAAAGCGTAGCTCGGCAGCGAGCTAGAGTCGAAACGCTGCAAATATAAACTCGTCAGCCCACCAACGTGTGCCAGCGCCTCTGTGGGCACAGAAGTCACGTTGCAAGCGTCTAGGTAGAGCTGGCGAAGGCCGCTTAGGCCGGCGAAGGCCTGGCGAGAGATGAAGACCAGGTCGTTTTGCAGTGCTTGGATCACACGCAGCCGCGCTACGCCTCTGAAAGTGAAATCAAGGAAGCCCAGGAGCTCATTGCTGCTCACGTCGAGCAGCTGCAGCTCCGACAAGCCGGAAAAAGCTCCAACTGGAAGAATCTTTAAGAGGTTACGAGCCAGGCGCAGATTGACGAGGCTTCTCAAACCGAGGAAAGCGTCCACCTGGATGTACGCCAGCAGGTTGTCACTCAAATCCAAGTCTAAAAGTCGAATCAGGGATCGGAAGCGCTGAGGCGCCAAAATCCTGATGCCGTTGTGGCTCAGGTTCAGCTGGGTGGCGTCAGAAGGGAGAGTCTCGGGAACAGTGCTGAGGCCGCCGTAGGAGCAGTTGACCTGCCGTGTGGTCACGTCGCAGACGCATAAGTGGGGACAAGATGACGACAGTGGAGGCGGAGCTTCTGACGTTAACGCCATGCCGGCTGCCAACATGCAGAATGCCCCCAAACACAGTCTGTGATGGCGAGCTGCCTGCATGGGAGACTGCTGGCGAGAAAGTGTAAATATTAGAAATAATTATCAGAATATAGCAGCCCACAGCAAAGTCAAAATATTATAATAATATAATCATTCAAACATTAAATTATTTTAAAACATAGCATTAAAATAAATAATAATTTCCCCCTTGTGTAATTTTTGCAGTGCACTTCTACACCAGTGTAAATACAGTAGTCTAAAAAAAATACATTTAAATCAGCAAACTCATTTTAAAATTTTTGAATGGGAAATTATTTTAAAATAAAATTATTACATATTTCACCGTTATGGTCATGTAATACTTTCGGCGCCGTTCAATTGTAAGGAGACCACGGGTTTATTTACCCTCAAAATGGCAACTCCTTAACAGGTGTTTTGTGTGCTTAAGTTTGCGAAAACAAATGCCACTGTCATGATGCAGCGTGCTTTTAGAACAGAATTTGGCATTGATCCACCCCATCGTGAGAACATTCGACAGTGGGTTAAACAGTTTAGAGAGACTGGCTGCTTGTGTAAAGGAAAGACTCCTGGAAGATCTCGATGACATGAAAGATTGAATAACAGCAGCAATCAACACGGCAGATCACGACATCCTCGGGCGCGTTTTTGAGGAAATCTCATATCGTCTTGATGTTGTCTGTGCCGCCGGTGGTGGCCATATTTAACACTTGTAAAGCATGAAATAAATACTCAAAGTTATGTACAACACATATGTTCAAGCTAGGTTTTCTATTGTTTTTCATTTTTGAACTATCGAGTGATAATTTTGGCGTATTATTTTTGAATCACCTGCACTTTCCCCTATATTAATGTAGTGCAGTTCTACACCAATAGTCTAAAAATAATAATATGTAAATTAACAAACCAATTTAAAAACATTTTAAAATATAATTTTGACATTTAATTATAGTGGTAAAATAATATGTTTCCGTTTGTGTAATTAGGTTCTACACCAGTGTAAAAATATTTAAAAAATAATACATTTATATTATTGAACCCATTAAAATATCTAAAGTGAAATTATCTTATTGTAATTATTGTAAAAAATATCATATTATCTATTGAAGTATTATAAATAAATAAATAGTTAATACTTCCCCCTTTTGTGTAATTAATGCAGAGCAGTTGTACACCAGTGAAAATAGTCTAAAAATAATACATTTAAATTAACAAACCCATTTAAAAATATTTGAACATGAAATTCGTTTAAAAAATGATTACATAATATTACAGTTATAAAATAATGTCATATTTTTCCACTTGTGTAATTAAGTTCTACACCAGTGTTAAAATATTCCCCCCAAATTATACATTTTATATTTTAAAATGTAACTATTTTAGTATTTATTTCAAAAAGTGTTATAATTATATTATCATTATTATTATTATTAATATTATCATTATTATTAGTATTATTGTCAATATTATTATTGTTATTATTAACTACAGTATAGTAAGTTCAAATTAATAAAATTAATAGGATGATAGTTTTTCTACTTCTGTAAAGAAGTTGTAGAATATATTTAAAAAAATAATCATACATTTAAAGAATATTCCTAAAATGTTTTAAAATATATTTGTTAAATTATATTATACAATTATTACACATATATATTAGTATTTTTCCCCTGGTGTAATAAAGTAAAACTAATTGAAACAGCTCAACAACAGTCTGATGCTGTGCAATGTCAATCATACAAATATTAATATCCTAGTAATTAACAAAATCAAGTCCAAATGTTCAATGTAAATATTATTAAATACTGTATTTTTTTCACAATTGATAACGTAACCAAAACATTACAAATTCCGGTGTGCATTATAATCTGTTAAAAAGGACAAAATAATAACATTAAAAAAATAATAAATAAAAAAAAAAGCTAATTCTCACCTTTTATATGACAGGAAGTAGCTTTTCATAACCAGACAGTAGTTTGACAAAGATCTTGGTCCAACAAACATAGAAGAAACTGAAACACAGAAAACTCATTAGGTTTTAATCATTTCCTACAAACAAATTAGAAAGTCAGTCATCTGGTTGTTTTTTTTTATTTCTTCTAACACACCAGTAGAAGGTGCCAAAAACTCTATATACAGTAACATCAAAGATTAAATTAAAAATAGCTTGCATATACTGTATAATTATTAATAAAGGGTTATTAATAGTAATTTATTCAGCACGTCAGCTTGAGGTAGAATCTCAGGCGAAGCATGGAAAATCACAACATTGCAGTTTTTTTGTTTACCAAAAAGTGATGTCGTCTTAATTATTTGGCTATTTCTTACATGCTGACATGGTGCAAGATGCAACACAATTTGGCCTGAATAATTTTGTGCACAAAAATTCTGCCAATTTGGTCATCTGTTGCATTAAATTGGATCTTTTTATCTGATGCTGCTGAAATCCCTCTTAAGAGTAAAGAGGAACAGGCGTAGCCACCAATCATTTGAAAGCAAACCTGTCGGAAAATAAGACTTGTGACTCACCAGTTGTCATGCTCTGTCATTGTCACTGCTCCTTTTCTGGATTCAAAAATATGACAATTAGAAGGTGATATTTTCTTTCAATAAAGTTGAGCCACACAAAAAGGAACACGGACAGGATGTTTCATGTTGCATTGGCGTCCTCATGGCAACAACGACGGCGGTGAGAACCTGGAGCAGGGTGCATGCTGGGGGATTATATGTGTTGCCTGGTGGCCTCGGTCCAAGGCTGAATGCGAGGAGGCAGGCGCAGGTCAGCCAAATGCTGGGAGGCAGATGGAAGGGAGAATCACCGCGTTTGCACTTTTCTGCAAAAGCAGGAAGTGCTTTTTCAGCTTTATGATGCTGTAGGAAGGGGCGATTTTCACCGAAAGCAAAAAAAAAATACTGCTTTGAATTTTGAAGTGTGGAAAAACATTTCCTGTAACTGCACTTGGCCCTGTGATGAGGTGGCGACTTGTCCAGGGTGTACCCCGCCTTCCGCCCGATTGCAGCTGAGATAGGCTCCAGCGACCCCCCGCGACTTCAAAAGGGACAAGCGGTAGAAAATGCATGGGATGGATGTAACTGCACTTTTGTTCAGATCTGTTCAGATCAGACCAATGTTTTAGTGTTTTTAAGCTTGACACCACACCTCGCCCTTCTACAAAGTTTGTCAAACTGCAGTAACTCATTTTCTGTGTAATCCTGCTCCAAAACAAACAAACTGTGAAAAAACATCATGTAATTTTCACATAGTAGTTCACTAATGATCAAATCATCTCCACAAAGGGCAGCTAAAAACATGCTTGTTCATTGTTATAATCATGATTGATGTTGAGTGTTTTGCATCGAGGTTCTGAATGGTTGCTGTACATGTGTCGTCACCACGGAAGTAGAGAGACGGCGCCGAGTCAGGAACGCGGCCATCTGCTACCTCCGGGGGACCCGAGCTCATCAGTCACTTTACGTCCAAGCCCGGCACATTGCGTAACAATAGCTGTCTTTATGCTTTCAATTTTGGGGCGTTGCTGTGGTGACAGCCGGGATAGTTCCAGGTAGCTGTGATCACACATGACTATATTTAGCTGGCCTTGCATGACAGCATTATAACACATTGAGCCCAGGAAGTGTACAATACTTGAGGTTAATTTCACATAATAAGCACTAACCTGCTGTTTGTTTTCCACAAAAAAGCAATTTCTTTGTGCTGCTTCCACTTTCAGATTCTATTTTGGACGTCTCTAAAGTGGTTGCAAAGTGGATTCACATGACAGTTCATGATGTACTGAAAAAGAGAAGGACAACAAATAAGAAGCTTGTTTTATTTACCAGGACAACAAAATCATCGAAAACTGGACTCCAACCAGGTAGATTGTATTTTTTTTCCTTAGTTTTTTATATTTGTTCCGTCAACAACACTTTACTCAGGCAAAAGTGTCTTCTACAGCTGTAGTTTGGTTTACACAGGAAGGTCAAAGATTTAGAAACAGTAGTTAGCTGTGTTCAAACTACAAACAAATTTAATTTCAATTTCAATTAATCAGGGATAGCTAGCCCCTTGAGAAGCAGCATCTTGTTTTCGAGGGGGTCACAAAAATGAACAAAACTGTTATCGAAAATTCAACATAAGTATCAATGTTGTTCAACTCATATATATGTATTTTTGTCATTTTCAGATATGGATTTTTCAAGATTTTTAGAATAAAAATACTTTCTTTTTTTTGCTTTATGTTTAGCCATAATATTTGATGTATAAATTATTTGAACTGGATACATTTGAACTACATCATATGTTGCTTAACATGATGCAGCATCTTGTATTTTAGGGGGTCACAAAAAACACAAAAATGATAAAAACTATTATTAAAAAAAATAACACGAGGTTCAAATACAAATACGCATCTCCAAATGATGACATTTTTAGAGATAGGTTTTTTGAAAAACAAAACTGCTTTTTCATTTTAATTGTTACCATGAAATTTGTTGTCTAAATGCTTTTACAGGATACATTTTAAATATATCATACATAGCTTTTAGCGTAATACAGCATCCTGTTTGAGGGTGTCACAAAAACGAACAAAATGATTCAAAATAAGGATCAATGTCGTTCAAATAAAAACATGTCTCTCCAAATTTTGTCATTTTTAGAAATAGATTTTTCACACAAAAAATATTACACATTTAAAGGTTTGCCATTAGCTGTTATGTCTAAATGCTTTTAACTTGATCAATTTTAAACATATCATATATAGCTTAGCATGATGTAGCATCCTGTTTTCGAGGGCGTCAAAAAACACAAAAATTAACAAATCTATTATAAAATGTTCAACATTAGTATAATGTAACTTTTAAAGATAGATATTTAAATGAAAACATGTTTTTAGAAGATCTTTAGAAAAAAATATGTAGTTCACTTTAAGTTTTGCCATAAAATGTGATGTCTAAATGCTTTTAACTGGATACATTATAGCCAAGCATGATACACCAATGGTCACAATATGAGGCAGATGATGCAGCAAATTGCTTTTCGACGGGGTCACAAAACCACAAAATTCAACAAAATTATCCAAAAATATACATAAATATCAATGTTCAAATAAAAAATGTATATCTCCAAATGTTGTCATTTTCAGAGATAGTTTTTTCAAAGAAAAGAAAAATCATATTTGGATGTTTTAATGGATCCATTTTAAATATAGACTTGTCCAGGGTGTACACAACCTTCCACCCAAATGCAGCTGGGATAGGCTCCAGCTACCCCCGCGACCCCAAGAGGGACAAGCGGTAGAAAATAGATGGCATTCTAAATCTATGATATAAAGCTTAAAATTATGAAATAATAACAATGATCAAACAAAAAATATTTGTAAAACTAATTTGTGAAAATAAACACATTTTTGTGATGATTACTACTAAAACCAAGTAATTACTATATTTTTTGGTGTCAATTCAGAACCTCACAGCAAAAAAGCAGGAAATAAGACATGACTACGCCAAAGTAATTTGATATAGAAATGTAACTTTTGTGTGTTTGTTGCAAAATGCGTATTCTTTGCACTGTGCTTTTTTCGGGCCTCCTGGTCCTTAGCTGCTCTCCTTCTTCTATAAAACACATGTGGCTAAAGTGGACCTTACAGGATGAAAAGGTTAATCAGAACCAGGTAAGATGATGTCCTGGGGTTGCATAGTGTGTCTAGCGTGCTTGAAAGTCTCTCTTTTTGTTTTGCTTTTGAGACCGAGGCAGCCTTCAGGAGAGCCGTATGGGAGAAGAACGTGGAAGGGGTGCTGAGACACAACTGGGACCTTTTGATGGGTAAACAGAACTTCACCCTGGGACTGAACCACCGAGCAGACGTGGTTAGTTTCATAACTAAAGAACACTGACCTCAAGTGGGGGAAGGTGGTTCAAACAGACAGAAATCCTCCACCATGACGCTTTTCTCTCTTGCTAAGACAGCAGAGGAGGTCAACAGGAAGCTGAATGTTTTAAAGATGGAGGAGACGTTAAAGCCCACCAACTGCACGTTGCAGGCCCTAACGTTGCCTCGCAGTGTGGACTGGAGGACTTAACCAGGGCTCATGCGGGTCATGCATCTGGAAGGCCAGATGAAGATGAAGACGGGGGTCCTGGTGCCGCTCAGCCCGCAGAACCTGGTAGACTAATGCTCACTAATGCTTACAGATACATTGAACGAAACCGCGGCGTCGACTCGGAGCGCTTCTGCCCGTTTGCACAAGGTCATCATCATCACAGTGCATACACTTTGTTCTGTACCTAACGTTTTGATCCAATTCCTGGGGTGACGATTCGATTCAGAATCGATTGTCGATTCAACACTGCTTGTCCCTTCCGGGGTCGCGGGCGGGAAGCGGGGTACACCCTGGACAAGTCGCCACCTCATCAAAGGGCCAACACAGATAGACAGACAACATTCATACTCACATTCACACACTAGGGACCATTTAGTGTTGCCAAATAACCTATCCCCAGGTGCATGTCTTTGGAAGTGGGAGGAAGCCGGAGTACCCGGAGGGAATCCACCAAGTCACGGGGAGAACATGCAAACTCCATACAGAAAGATCCCGAGCCCAGGATCAAACCCAGGACCTTCGTATTGTGAGGCACACACACTAACCCCTGTGCCACCGTGATGCCCTCGATTCAACACGACTCTCGCAATGTATTATTTGGTATAGTATTTATAATCAAACTATTTTAAAACAGATTGCAGGTTAGAAAAGCTCCTTCTGGTTGCTTGGAGATGGCCTAAAAACTTTTTTTTTAAACTGAGTCTTATAAAATAAATGTATTATTTATGTATTTTTTTAAATCGATTTTTGAAAATTATAAATCAATTTAGAATCGGGATGAATAAGAATCGCGATTCGGATGTGAATCAATCTTTTTGTGTACCCCTACTCTCTACTTTTATTAAGCATATACTGTAGCACATGTGTACCTAATGAATATATGCTAAATTACACACATGAAGCTAGAAAACATGTTTTGTTTGGACTCAGCAGGTGTCGGGAGTGAAACCTACATGTTTGCACCTAACAGATGCAGCGTGATTGCATGAATTATGTGCATATTGAAGTACCTTAAGCTACGCATTCATACGAGATGAATGGATTTATGCATGGACACTAATATGGAAATGATATTGGTACCAGCAGGATGGGCCGTGTCTCTATAATGTAAGGGGAAAGGCGGGCCGCTGCTACAGCTTCTGTGTGCTCCCACAAGGGGGACGAGGCGGCGCTGCAGACCGCCGTGGGGCCCGTCGTATTTCCATCTCTACAAGGGAGGTGAGAATGACGGACAGATTGGGAATGTTTACTGTGAAAATCAGCCATATATTAATAAACCGTTTTCATACGTTTAACACTTCAGAATACTTTTTCAGAGTCTAATAAGTGAAATGAATTAATGAATGAAGTGACTATAATGCTGAATACATCACATTACAATGCGACTATGCCCCCTAGTGGCTGTGATTAGTATAGCGGATGACATCGGCAATTTGATTGTCTTGTATAAAATGTCCAATATCTTAAACAAAATGTGTTTCCACTCACAAAAATGCTTAAAAATGTCCCTTACGTTTCACCTTTTTTATATCACACAGCAGCGTTTTTTGGAAAAACATAATACCAGAGTCGTGCAGTCTACCAAAGCTAAAAACCGCCGTGACCTTTTTTTTACCACTATCAGATATACCGATATGTCCAGAATTTCATTTGCGATACCACTATTAATCGATATTGCTATACATACAGATCAGCTCTTCTCTCAAACTAAAGTCAGGTCACATCATGTCATGTCATAAATGAACACATTATGCTTCTTTTACTGTGATGTCCCTCAATGCATTTCACAAATAAACTCGGTTTGCCAAAAATATATAAAAAATCTAATTACTAAGGGTGTCCTGATACAACTTTTTCACTTCCAATTTGATATTGATATCTGAGCTCAGGCCGACGCCAATATCAATCCGATACGATATTAGCACGACTCATACGTACTTTGTTGTGTGGAATGTTAAAAAAGGCTTAATAAAGTGAAATTAGTCAAACGGATAACAATGGAAGGTATGAAAACACTAACCTATTTTTATTGACCATCTGAAATGGACTTATGCTGTCTTTAAGTTGAAGTGGTGTGGTGATTGTTTGTATGGCGACACCAAATGCTCACAATAATTTATCAAGTTAAGCTCATGACGCAGTAAGTTAAACAATGCGGACACGCTTGTTACTGGATACTTTTCAATATGCTTCTGCCTTATCTGTAAGTTATATGCAACTATAATTATTTGATACTTGCTTATATTGTTTTAGACTGCAAAATTGTTCAACTAAGGACACATTACGTACAAACCCGTTTCCATGAGTTGGGAAATTGTGTTAGATGTAAATATAAACGGAATATAATGATTTGCAAATCCTTTTCAACCCATATTCAATTGAATGCACTACAAAGACAAGATATTTGATGTTCAAACTCATAAATGTTTTTTTTTTTTGCAAATAATAATTAACTTAGAATTTCATGGCTGCAACACGTGCCAAAGTAGTTGGGAAAGGGCATGTTCACCACTGTGTTACATGGCCTTTCCTTTTAACAACACTCAGTAAACATTTGGGAACTGAGGAGACACATTTTTTAAGGTTCTCAGGTGTATTTCTTTCCCATTCTTGCTTGATGTACAGCTTAAGTTGTTCAACAGTCCGGGGGTCTCCGTTGTGGTATTTTAGGCTTCATAATGCGCCACACATTTTCAATGGGAGACAGGTCTGGACTACTCTTGACTTGCTGAAATAAACAGGGGCGTCCATAGTAACGTTGCTTGGATGGCAACATATGTTGCTCCAAAACCTGTATGTACCTTTCAGCATTAATGGTGCCTTCACAGATGTGTAAGTTACCAATGTCTTGGGCACTAATACACCCCCATACCATCACAGATGCTGGCTTTTCAACTTTGCGCCTATAACAATCCGGATGGTTATTTTCCTCCTTGGTCCGGAGGACACGACGTCCACAGTTTCCAAAAACAATTTGAAATGTGGACTCGTCAGACCACAGAACACTTTTCCACTTTGTATCAGTCCATCTTAGATGAGATCAGGCCCAGCGAAGCCGACGGCGTTTCTGGGTGTTGTTGATAAACGGTTTTCGCCTTGCATAGGAGAGTTTTAACTTGCACTTACAGATGTAGCGACCAACTGTAGTTACTGACAGTGGGTTTCTGAAGTGTTCCTGAGCCCATGTGGTGATATCCTTTACACACTGATGTCACTTGTTGATGCAGTACAGCCTGAGGGATCGAAGGTCACGGGCTTAGCTGCTTACGTGCAGTGATTTCTCCAGATTCTCTGAACCCTTTGATGATATTACGGACCGTAGATGGTGAAATCCCTAAATTCCTTGCAATAGCTGGTTGAGAAAGGTTTTTCTTAAACTGTTCAACAATCTGCTCACACATTTGTTGACAAAGTGGTGACCCTCGCCTCATCCTTGTTTGTGAATGACTGAGCATTTAATGGAATCTACTTTTATACGCAATCATGGCACCCAACTGTTCCCAATGTGCCTGTTCACCTGTGGGATGTTCTAAATAAGTGTTTGATGAGCATTCCTCAACTTTATCAGTATTTATTGCCACCTTTCCCAACTTCTTTGTCACGTGTTGCTGCGGCATCAAATTCTAAAGTTAATGATTATTTGCAAATTACTTCACTAAAATGCAATTAAAGACAAGAGTGTGTGCTTATTGGAAGACATTTAGATGTTAGCTGACTGTCCAGTTTTGCACAAGTAAATGCGCTGCAGGACTGCTTGTATCGGAGATTATATTTATATATTTACATGCATAGTTTTTTTTGCGGCTCTCGGGCTGATATTTAAAGGGGAACTGCACATATTGGGGAATTTTGCCTATTGTTCACAATCATTATGAGAGACAAGAACACACATGTCTTTTTTGGGGGATTTTAAAGATGATTAAAAAAAACGCTTGCAAGATTGGGAGTCACCGTTGTAGCCTTCAAAGCCCTCTAAAACAATTTCAAAACCGTCCATCAACATTTGATATACACACTGCAAATCTATATATATAATGTAGTCACAGACACGATCACAACAATATGTAATATGTTCAATATTTACTGTATTTTGGTCATTTTATGCACAGCCGGAACTAATTATTCGGGTAAATGGGTTATACTTGTATAGCGCTTTTCTACCTTCAAGGTACTCAAAGCGCTTTGACACTATTTCCACATTCACCCATTCACACACACTTTCACACACTGATGGCGGGAGCCGCTAACCACGACCCATCAGGAGCAAGGTTGAAGTGTCTTGCTCAAGGACACAACGGACGTGACGAGGTTGGTAGAAGCTGGGGATCGAACCAGGAACCTTCAGGTTGCTGGCTCAGCCACTCTCCCAACCTGCGCCACGCCGTCGGGGCATTTATTTCCGTTTTCATAGCAGCGCACTTCTGACTTCCTGCTGAAAAAATGCTCCTACTTCCTGCATCAAATGCCAGTGTGTTTTATAAACATTGCACACTTGGTATCAGACAACGAAAACGACTATTTTTGGAAAAATGAGGATTTAGTACCTTATCTGTTTCAAATTAAATATACGGAGGATGAACTGCTGGTTATAGAAGCGAGCACGAAGAAGAGGCTGAAACTTTGGAGCAGACGGAAGCCGAGAGAGTGCGACATGGTCACGCTGCAAATGTGGAACTTTTGAGCCAAGCTGTGCCAAATTAATGGAGTGCCAAAATCCACAGGAAACGTCCCCTGCCAGCTTGACCAAACGGACCATCGAGTGAGACACTATACTATTGATCATGATACATGCAGCAAAAAAAAAATCTAAATCTAGATCTAAATTTTTTTTTAAATATATATGGTGTGTCTGTCTAAAATGGCAAGCAAAAAACATTGTCTTTGTATGATGCGGTGCATTATGGCACTACAGCAGTGATTCTCAAACTGTGATACAGCTACCACTAGTGGCAGAGTCGTGTAAAACGAGAGTATGGCCAACTAAACAACAGGCGCCATGACTGCTACCAAGGATGTGGGCAATTGCTATGGCGTCACATTAGTGCCAAAAATCCGAGTGCATAAAAACTGTTATCGCGCGCTGATTCTCCACTTCGTGCGCGCGCGCGACACCCTTTAGCGCGCGCGTGGTGCCTTTTTGCGCGCGCGCGCGGTGCCTTTTTGCGCGCGCGCGACACCTTTCTGCGCGCTCTCTGTGTACTCCTGGCATCTCTCCTCGCGCTGTCATGTTTCTTTTTGCCACTTTGGGGGCGGGTATGCTTAGACGGCCCCTTCTTTCTGATTGGCTGTGAGCATTTTTCATATGACCAATCATTCTCCAGTGTAGCAACGTTGTAGCCATCTTACCTCGGACATCTAGCCTCAATCATTACATTGATGTCAATGGTACATGTACTAATTAAATTACCATAACTTGCTCGATTTTCGACCAATTTACAAACGGTTTGTCTTGTTACAAATCTTATTACATATGACATAGGATGCTGTACCTGTTGAAATGACCTCTTTCGCTTTAAAAAAAAAATTACTTAATTGTGCAACATAGTTGTGTAGGGTCAGTGTTAGTCAGTTCTCTGATTATTTTAAACTGTTTCAGAATACATTATTAAAAGCTATTTTTAACATTTTAAAAACAAAATTCAAAGATTATTTCATTAATTGTATGGCTGAATCAAAAGAAATTCCATAAATTAGAAAACAAATGTTCAAGAAGAAGTGAAAATATAAAATAATGTTATTGCTGGTGGACCAGTTCTGGCTGAAAGATGTGATTATGGTGTTTGTTGTCTTATTATTTATTTGGGTCACATTTTGTATTACCCTGTATTGTGTTTATGTGGTATGAAATAACCTTCATCAGCGCGCAACATTTTTTTATTCACTTCTTCCTCCGTAAATCTTGATACATATTGACGATGACCCACCCTGCTATACTTCTGATTGGCTCTGAGCATTTTTCAGCATTTTTCGCCTGACCAATCAGAAAGAAGGGGCCGTCTAAGCATACCCGCCCCCAAAGTGCCAAAAAGAAACATGACAGCGCGAGGAGAGACGCCAGGAGTACACAGAGAGCGCGTAGAAAGGCGTCGCGCGCGTGCAGAAAGGCACCGCGCGCGCGCAAAAAGGCACCACGCGCGCGCAAAAGGGTGTCGCGATGATGACATTTAACAACAACAAGAACGACCAACAAATACAACTTATTAGCTTCCTTTTGCCAAAAGCTTCATTACCTTTGTAACAACAATCACAAAGTAATGATGACATTTAACAACAACCACAAAGAAATGATGACATTTGTATGAAGTATGTTAACTGATAGGTTGATTGGCAACACTAAATGGGCCCTAGTGTGAATGTGAGTGTGAATGTTGTCTGTCTATCTGTGTTGGCCCTGCGATGAGGTGGCGACTTGTCCAGGGTGTACCCCGCCTTCCGCCCGAATGCAGCTGAGATAGGCTCCAGCACCCTCCACGAACCCGAAAGGGACAAGTAGTAGAAAATGGATGGATGGATGGATGTTAACTGTGGTGGCTGCTTGTAATCATTGTATGTAACATGGTTCTTTGAAGATATTCATGATGGCAAACGTCTCTAATTGAGCTTGCAGACAATGAATGTTGTCTGTCTATCTGTGTTGGCACTGCGATGAAGTAGCGACTTGTCCAGGGTGTACCCCGCCTACCGCCCGGATCTAGCTGAGATAGGCTCCAGCGACCCCTCGCGACCCCGAAAGGGACAAGCGGTAGAAAATGGATGGATGGATGGATGAATGTAACACTCATTATGTATTATTCTAACTGATCTTTCTTTTCTGTAACATGTACTTTTGTAATTATTTCCACATATTTCTGCACAATAAATCAGATATGGTTACACTGGCGAGCAGTGGAGAATATGGAGTGAATTTTGGTCCAGAACATATTTTGCTTTATTAATTATTGACATACTTCTTGCTACTTCATGTTGTATATTTTTCATGACATTGCCAGGTGTTTTCTCATCTATTATGACACCCAAAATGTGTTTTTTTCACTCTTTCAATGTCTGTCTATTTGTATTTGTGTTTGTCTTTCTCTTCTTGAGCTACCGAATTGCATTAGGGTATTTTAGTTTTACTGAGATTCAAAGAGCTCACACATCTCATTAATGTATTAATGTGTTCTGTTATTATTTGTATTAGCTTCTGTGTGTTGTCTCTTGAACAAAACGCGGATGTTGTATCGTGTGTTTACCTGGCACAAGACGCTGTAATTGGTGGCTGCCCAATGTTAGCGGACCTTCACTTCCCATACTTGTCTTCTTTCAGGGTTGTGGGGAAAACTATGAAAAAGCTTTCCACAATTCTCGCAGGTGGGACAGCCCTATGCCGCACAACACAGCATTAATACACGTCGAAAAACTAACAAGGAAGCGCCGCAAACTCATCAGCTCAAAGTTAGTAGCAGTCATGGCACCCTGTAGTCACTTGAGTGTATTTTGACCAATCATTGAGGAGATCGTCTGAAACCAACTTAGCCATACTTTCTTGATACAAACTCCGCCACTAGTGTGGCACGCGGGCTCCATTTAGTAGTACGCCAAAGAATCACTTTATTAAAGTACAGTGTTTTATTTTCCTAAATTTAAACACAGTGTTACTGTTCAAACTGTGTGTTATGTTACAGTGGCCAAAATATTGAATATACTTTTTAAATAAAATCACTGCCTTGTTTTTAATGAATACTTAGGCCTACTACGCTACTGTACATTAATGTTGTCATTATGGTGGTACTTGGAGAGCCAAGTTTTTTTTGAGGTGGAACTTGGTAAAAAAAAATGGTTGGGAACCACTACACGTCATTATTTGACAATGTCAGAACAGTATAATTTTGTATTGAATAAAATATATTACTTTAAATATACATACTTAATGCAATTGTTCCATCTATTTTAAAACAAATGAATTTAAAAAGGTTTATATTTTAGGAAGGGCTGTCAAGTTAATATTTTTTTAGTCAGAATAATCACATTTTCAATTTGGATTAATCGTGATTAAACAAAGTATTATTTGTTTACATAATTTAAATCAACCTAAAAATGACCCTAGTGTGTGAATGTGAGTTTGAATGTTTGGCCCTGAGATGAGATGGTACCTTAAAAAAAACACCTCAATATTTGGACACAAATGCAAACTCTTTTGTGATTAATCATGAGTTAACTTGTTATTTTTATAATGTTATTTATTTTCTGTGTGCAATATTTGGACCTTATTTTGGATTAAAAGTAGAACATGCATGTGAGAAACAAAACAATCATAGACATATTGTTCAGCACATACCTCAAAAGTGAGCATGATTGTTTATATTCGTTTGGCTCTTTCCTGTACAAGCCAATAAGAAGAGCGAGCTGTGATGATGTCATCAGCCTTTTATTGTCTGCAGGTGTGCAAAGCAGCCAATAAGATAAAAAGGAGGGACTGCTTTCTACAGTCAGTGTGCAAGTGTGCTGTCCTCCTATTCAAGTGAGCAGTAGTTTATGCAATTGTGTTAAACTCTCACCTTTACAAGTTTTGTTTTGCAGATCTAGAAATGTTTCGGAGCCTGCTGCTCGCCATCTTGTGGGGATTGGTAGAGGCCGATATCAGTCCGGCTCTGGATGACCACTGGAAGCTATGGAAGACAACGCACAATAAAGTTTACTTCCATCAGGTACTGTACTCCATGTGTGTTCATGTCCTTAAAAGCTTTAAAAGATATGTAGCTGTTTGCCGAAGCCGGTTTCTCCAAAGCTCAATAGTAAAATTGCTTGAATCAAATATAAGAACGTTTAAGATTACATCCATCTCAAAAATGGAAATTTAATTGTTTTACCTAGGTAGAGGCAAACCTAGCATGGACACTTAACTGTCATTGTGGTAGTACCAGCATTTTGTAAAAAGGGTGGGGTGATAGACAAAAGGTAAAAATATACTAAATCCATTTGTGGCAGCATATGAGAAACAAGTTTCACTGTTGCATCTGATTGCACATAATTGGTGCATTCAGGGACCCTCAGTTCAAGTTGGAAGCAGGTTTTAATGACTGTGGGAGGCTTAACCCCCAGAAGTTGCACTGATAATGTATTGTGATTCATAGTATCTACTGATTGTGAATTGGACAATCCTACAAGAAAAGGAAAACTTGGATTTTAAATTTAAGTAAATGACTGCTTTGAGGATTTATTCAAATTATTTGGTTGCTATTATATGGAATTTGTTGGATATTTTTTGTAAACCAAACAAATTATGGTATTTAGATGTTAATCCCTTTTTTTTTTCTTTTTTTTTAAGTCAAGAACCCAAATGTGGATTTAGTTTTTGAATGATGGTTTCAAATTCTTGCAATACTTGAGTGCATATACTGTAAATATGGGGAGAGAGGCAAAGTGAGTGATGTGAATCCTGCTCTTATACAGGCCCATTTTTGGTCCTCATACAGAGTTTAGGAACACTACGGTTGAAATATAAGTTGCTATGTTTGTAGCTAGAAGAGTCTGGTCGCAGGCAGATCTGGGAAGAGAACCTGCAGATGATAAACGTGCACAACTTGGAAACCACCCTGGGCTTGCACACCTTCGAGTTGGCCATGAACCACTTGGGAGACCTGGTGAGTGGACAACCTTGGCATGCTCTACAATATACTCATGTTTGTGCCATATTGCAGACCAGAGAGGAGATTAGCGGCACCTTCACCGGCACCATCATTCCCTCAGATCTGGAAAGATATCGTTTTAACTTTAACTGGGACAAACGCAATCGGTTGCCGTCCTCATTGGACTGGAGGGAAAGGGGCCTGGTGACTGAGGTCAAAATGCAGGTAAGTGCCAGTGAAAGTCTCTTGTTGGTAATGTACAAAAAAACAAACTCCCCTGCAGGGTTCTTGTGGTTCCTGCTGGGCCTTCAGTGCCGTGGGAGCTCTGGAGGGTCAACTGAAGAAGACAACGGGGGTCCTCAAGTCGTTGAGTCCTCAGAACCTGGTGGATTGTTCCTTCGACTACGGCAACCACGGGTGCCATGGCGGCTTCATGGCAAACGCTTTTAAATATGTCCACCAGAACCAAGGCATCGACTCAGACGAGACTTATCCTTATGTCGCAAAGGTGAACCCAACAATTTTATAACGCTTGTCCCCCTCAATCGTGGGGGGCCGGAGCCTATCTCAGCTGCTCATTACATTTATTTAGTAGGGGTGCATAAAAATCAAGAAGCTTATTCATTCCAACTTTAAAAAATATACTTTTTCATAAAAAAATAAATCTAAGACCTATTAGGCCCATGCAACCAGAAGCTTTCTAACTGGTTCTAGTTTCTTTATAATTATACTAAATTAGTATAATGTGCAATATGGGTGCCCAAAGATTCACACCATTTCATATAATTGGTGAAAAATGTGTAAATTCAAACATGGACATATTTTTATGAATGACATATAATTAGTTTTCCTTCGCAATGAGGTGATCTTTTCTCAAAGTATTTATACCTATCAAAGCTGTAAGGTTTCTTTTCACATTTAAAAAAAAATTGCAAATTTGTTTTAGTTTTTTTTGTTTTTAAGTCTGATGTAAAAATGCATTGTTTTTCTTAGACTATGGATGCATGGTTTATTTCTTTTTTTTTTTATTGTAGCAATATTTAGTATTTGTTAAAGGTTGCAATGGAATTTTTAAATGTTTTTCAGCCTGGTGAGTGCAGGTATAAGCCACAGGATCGTGCTGCCAACTGTTCAGGTTATGTGTATGTCCCAAAGGGGAATGAAAAGGCACTAAAAATGGCTGTGGCCACTATTGGGCCAGTTTCTGTTGCCGTGGATGCCTCACGACCTAAATTCCATTTCTACCGCCATGGTAAGTTGAATAATATGCATGTCAAATTGGCTTAACATTTATTTTTTATTTTTTGGGATGGGGGGGTTATCTAGGTGTGTACCAGGACATTATGTGCTCACACAAGATCAACCATGGCGTGCTAGCTGTGGGCTATGGCACAGAAAAAGGAAGCGACTATTGGCTGGTCAAAAACAGGTCTATTTTAAGGTTACAAGGTGGTTAAATATTTTACTTAATTGTTTTGTTTTTTTAATTGCAGTTGGGGCCTCCGTTATGGTGATGAGGGCTACATTAAGATGGCTCGCAACAAAAACAACCAGTGTGGCATTGCACTGTATGCTTGTTTTCCTGTCATGTGAATGCTAAAGTCCAGAATTTTATTCAATTTCTAAATGGCCCTTGCTGGCCACATTTCGTCTTGATACACAATGGAAGTCAATGTTTTTCTAAAATAAAGTATTTGTATTGCCACTGAAGTATCTATATTGGATTTTATTTTCCTTCCTGACGAGCTAGAATACACTAAATGTTCACAAATGCATGCTTCATTCAAAGAGCGCATATGCTGTCTGGCTGCTGTCAATATCTACACAAATATGCAGCTGTATCTACCTTCAGGCCTGCCTTGCCAAAATCATTGAGTGTTTTGGTACATCTAACCAAGTTCAAGTCTTCCCTTTTTAAAAAAATAACCTGATTCCTCACTAAACTTGTGAGGAATGTCAACAGGACTTGCTATAGTGAATAATTTTATTGGAGACTTTCTTGTGGATGTACCAATGTGATGGACTTCTGCAGGATTGACACAATGCTGGAACATTTGTAAACTGTTAATTTTTCAATCAAAACTTATAATTTTACATCTGATGAGAGAAACTGAAAAATTACTGTACTTGTCATCAGCCCAGGTAAACTTGTGTGGTTAAATTCTAAACTTCAGGTATTTTATTGGTACTATGGAAGTTATGTGCTAAATTTTAAACTTAAAATTGCATTGGCACATGCACCCTTCTCTCAAATTACACCAGAGGAAGTTATTCCTGCAGAAGTGTGATAACTGCTGTAAATGAGCACTACATTTCTTGCTTGCTTCCCAAACCGTTGGTACTCAATGTTTACTGTATTTTTTGGACCATTTGGCGTAGTGTTGAGCGGGTTTATTTTCATATTAAAGGGGTCATTTGATTCAGCATTTAAAACACTTGTGGTCTACATAACATGTACTAGTGGTTCTTTGGTCAAAATGTTGCATAGAATGTTTTACATACCTTCGAGCAGCTTTCTGACACACTTCAGGATGTGCTGTTTTGTGGGTGGTCTTATTTACTTTGTTCCACTTCTCCCTGTCTTTGTTGTACCGGTAGTTTTTAGTGCATCCATAGCGAGTCTACTGACATGTTAAAACTGCACACAGATTTGTATTAGAAATGGCAACGGCGGAGGATTAAGGAAAAGGAGCTGGACTACAATAGACGCATGCAAACATTTTAGACTTATAGAGCTCCCAAATACACAGCAAGAACCAATATGTAGGAAAAGTTGGTTTTGCATAACAGGTTGAAACACAAAGCCCAATGTCTTCTAAAAGGTGCCATTTTGGGGTCATTTTACACACAACATAATACTCGAATGTTGCAGCTCAGTTCATTTGACTCCGGTAGCCATAATGTGCCGACAATCCAAGCGGTGTGACTTCGTAGCTTACCAAAGTCATCATTTTGACAGATTTTTGAGCGCCGTGTGTAATGTTCTATATTCTCATTGAAACTATTTGGGCTGGCTAGTGTCCCTTATTGAACAGGCATCAACTTGCAGTCCACACGTCTCTCATGTGTGACCGTCATCTACTGATCCCATTTATTATACCATGTACCAAATAAAATAGTTTCAAGGGCGGTAAGCACAACCAGAATTATTACGTACATCAGGCGCACTGTCGAATTTTGAGAAAATGAAAGTACTTTAAGTGCACCTTGTAGTCCAAAAATACAGTATTCCAAACAATACGGCGTCAGATGGATCTTTTACTAGAGCCTTCGATGGCTTGCGTGCGGTGTCAAAGGAACTGGCGTCCCAATCAGGTATTTCAAACTGGCTGGAAGATTGGCTTAATCGACTGTTTGGGAAATAGAAGCATATTAATTGTTACGGTATTGGTTTGTGTCACAGTATCCACCCCTTTAGCCCTATGTGTCTGTTTGTAGCATACCATGCATCCGATCTTCATGTATTACTGCGGCGATACAAATTAAATTACTGAATTCACCACCAAATGATGCAACTTGTTAATCCCGCCGGGTACGTAGAGTTGTGCCGCCCTTCCACAGGAGCTGATGGATGGACTGTACGCCGAGTACGGACGTAACTTCCAGGCGCTCCCATATGTCCATCTCTCGGACACCCCCTGACAGCGGTTTCCTCTGGTCTCTCTGGAAACCATAAACTCCTTTTGTTTGGAGTCTGTGGTCACCTCCAGCCTCGTCCGTTCTCAATACCACCCCTGCCTGACCTGTTTGTGGAGGCGAATTAAACGCCTTTCTAATATTCGCTCTCGGAGCGATGACGTCACAATGTGACGTCGCATCGGGAAGCAATCCGCCATTTTCTCAAACACCGAGTCAAATCAGCTCTGTTATTTTCCGTTTTTTCGACTGTTTTCTGTACCTTGGAGACATCATGCCTCGTCGGTGTGTTGTCGGAGGGTGTAACAACACGAACAGGGATGGATTCAAGTTGCACCAGTGGCCCAAAGATGCGAAAGTGGCAAGAAATTGGACGTTTGTTCCGCACACTTTACCGACGAAAGCTATGCTACGACAGAGATGGCAAGAATGTGTGGACATCCTGCGACACTCAAAGCAGATGCATTTCCAACGATAAAGTCAAAGAAATCTGCCGCCAGACCCCCATTGAATCTGCCGGAGTGTGTGAGCAATTCAGGGACAAAGGACCTCGGTAGCACGGCAAGCAATGGCGGCAGTTTGTTCCCGCAGACGAGCGAGCTAAACCCCCTGGATGTCTTGGCTCACACCGTCCCAAAGATGATCAAGAGAAGACTATCGACCCTAGCTTCCCTGGCCTGCTGACATGAGGGTATGTCTACAGAATATATTAATTGATGAAAATTGGGCTGTCTGCACTCTCAAAGTGCATGTTGTTGCCAAATGTATTTCATATGCTGTAAACCTAGTTCATAGTTGTTAGTTTCCTTTAATGCCAAACAAACACATACCAATCGTTGGTTAGAAGGCGATCGCCGAATTCGTCCTCGCTTTCTCCCGTGTCCCTGGCTGTCGTGTCGTTTTCGTCGGTTTCGCTTGCATACGGTTCAAACCGATATGGCTCAATAGCTTCAGTTTCTTCTTCAATTTCGTTTTCGCTACCTGCCTCCACACTACAACCATCCGTTTCAATACATTTGTAATCTGTTGAATCGCTGAAGCCGCTGAAATCCGAGTCTGAATCTGAGCTAATGTCGCTATAGCTTTACTCATCACGCTATAGGGATTTTGCGTGATGAGTAAAATTTTGAAAAAAACTTCGAAAAATATAATAAGCCACTGGGAACTGATTTTTAATGGTTTTAACAATTCTGAAATTGTGATAATGTTCCCCTTTAAATTTGCATATAAAATAATTACAGTACCTTGTTTTTTTTCCCATGACGAATATATTCACAATACCCAGAGTCAAATACTGAATTTACCAACAATTTCATTTTTGCAAACAAAGACAATACACCACAAAGTTTTGTACACACTTTTTTTCTCATTTGCCAAACAGTTTTCCTGAATTTTCCACAAATTTCAAACTTGCACATACAGTACAAACATCTATTTTTTACACAGTTTACATAGATTTTTTTTTTTTACTTACATTTAAAGTCGTTTTTGTTCAACTAAAGATGGGAAAACAAAAATAGTCCAACTCTGCATTATTTCAGTTTGTCCAGATTTGGAACTTTCTGGCATCATGGATTTGTCCTTGTGTCCATTTTAAGACGGAAAAAGTCCTCCATCCTTTGATCTGATTGGGAAAAACTGACTTCAATTCGACTCCAAACGATAGGGACCCATTTGATAGATTTACATATACAATATATGTTTATTCTTCTACACATAACATTTAATAGTTTCCGAGGGCACTCTTTGGATGACTTTCAGGTTTAGGCTTATTGCCCCAATCAAAGATGGCCGACAGGCAAATTTCTTACCATCGCTATAACGTTACTCTTGTAATATGTATAGATATGTGTATGTTTGAAAAATAAATATAAAATAAAGGAGCACAGTCACCACTTTCAGAACACATATTCAACATTTCACCAATGTTAACCCCACTTTTTAATCAAGAACAACCACTGCAAGCAACGAATCGTCGTAGTCGTCAGACAATGAAAAAAATGGCTTTTTAAAAGACACAAACTGGCTGGCATACAAGGACGTCCAAAAAAGTCAGACAATACGACACAAACATGCGTCACGCACGATGGCTTGACTTCAATTAAGAGTCAAGTCGTTTGTAAATTGAGGATTTTTCTTTTTTCCTTTTTTTAAATAACCGGAAGAGCACCCCATGAGTCTCTGAATTCCCACTCTGCATATATAAGGTGTGTTTCTCAACGTAAGCAGACAAAAAACAAGTTAAAAATATGTGCCGAATGATTTGAACAAAAACAGTTTCTAAAATATGGGTATTTATGTCGTCGTTTATACTCATTTTTGCAAGAGAAACGCACATTCAAGTTGTTAGCCTTGCTCGCTTAAGCGTACAAACCGGAAATAAGGGTAAGCAGCTAACAGTCAAAGTTGTGGATTTTGTTAGAACATTTCTTTTAGATACATTTCCGAATTTAACACACTGGTTGTCTATTTTTTCATTATTTGCTTTACTCTCCGGTGTTTTAGTAGTTTCTCACTTAAAGCTAAAAGCTGTTTGAATTGATTGATTGAAGCTAAGCTAACAGCTGCTTATGCTAGGCAAACTCCAAACACACAATGCATTCGTTGATTGTCTGCAAACAAACCAATAGTAAACATTATGGGGAATTATGATGAATATAAAGTATGAACCTAAATGTGTCTTTATAGTTGGCGTTGTTGGGACTTCTAA
This sequence comes from Nerophis lumbriciformis, assembly GCF_033978685.3. Classification (NCBI taxonomy): domain Eukaryota; kingdom Metazoa; phylum Chordata; class Actinopteri; order Syngnathiformes; family Syngnathidae; genus Nerophis; species Nerophis lumbriciformis. The sequence goes on along the minus strand of NC_084558.2, from coordinate 24,973,700 downwards.
CGTCCAGTTTTGTGCCTCATTACCTAATCAATAACCACACTTATTTTGGTCCGTTTGTGCTTATGAGTATCATGGAGTTATAGCACTAAAACAAACTCATTGATCGTTTTAAAACAGCAGAACGTACGATTCAATTATGTAAACATAAGTGAAGCACTCACCTGCGGGTCCTTATTGTCTAAATAGTGTAAACTCTGCTGATGATGCTCGGTACATTCTGCTCTCCAGAACCAGAAGCTATCAATGTAATAAATGTTTTTTTTTTTAAAACGTTTAAATCTTGGAATGATGCAAGTTTTCCAACACACGCACACACACGAACGCTCTTGCACTTAAAAAAAAAAAAAAGGCAACTCAACCGTCAACACGGGATTGAAGAAAAATGCCCAGCAGAGGGCGCTGTGCGGAGACACACAGGGAGGGGCAGGACTAAGGTGTCCCCATTTTACATTGAACTGGAGAATCCTGGGAAATGTTTTTGAGGAGGAGATTAACGCAATTAAGACAAATGTGAGCAAAACTAATGAAATAACATGAAACAATGCAGCCAGGCCATGAAGGAAGAAACGCACTCGGCGATGCTTCCTATAGGAGAATGGCTTGTTTTCTGTGCACCTGCGTGCTCTCCTGTCGATCACAATGACGTCATCCACATTTCAGAGGATTCTAGGCTTGACATAAAAAAAAAAAAGGGAGTTTGTGTGTGTGGTTGTTTGGGAGTGCGACAGACAGGCGGCGCTGAAGCTCTGAAGGGATGAGGCCTCCCCCCTGCAGGTGTCACGGCCTCGCGCCGAGCTTTGGACGCCGGTTTCTACTGCAGCACCTGGCCCCGTGTTTCGGGCAACTTTGTGGCGAGGAAACTACCTGCGGCCAGGGCGCCGGCGGCGAAGAGGATGGGCACGGCCTTGGTGATGCCCACGAAGGACTGGAAGATGCTTATGCCCAGGACGGCTGCCAGTTTACACAGGGCGTTCAGAAAGCCAAAGGCCGTGGTCCTTGAACGCAACACAACACAAAAACAGTCAAACTATTTGGACATGAAAATGTTACTTTAAAAATTTGATTCAAGTAGAAAATAGTATTTACTGTATTTGTAGTCAATTTTTTATACAATATAGTAATGTTGCATGAGGCTTTGCCAATCAGTGGCCACGAAACTCAACAGCGCGCTCTGATTGGTTAGTCTCATTTAGTGGTCAATTCTACTATAGTATTTATATATATCCGGCAAGGACAAAATCACAGGTGGAAAAAATCCTCAGTGCCGAACTCTGTAGAATTTGCACCTGGCTCGCTGACAATAAGCTATCCATACACTTAGGTAAAACGGAATCCATCCTATTTGGGTCCCAAATCAACCTTAAGAAAGTCAGTGACTTCACTATAAAAGTGGGTGACATTGTTATCACCAGGAAAGATGAGGTCACCTACCTAGGTTCCATTCTAGAGGCTAATCTTTCCTGTGACAAAATAGCAACCAAGGTAATCAAAAAGGTCAACCAACGAACAAGATTTCTCTACAGAATCTCCTCTCTGGTCAACAAAAGCACCATGAAGATTCTAGCGGGAACTCTCATTCAACCCTTTTTCGACTACGGATGCACCTCCTGGTACCCTAGCACCTCCAAAACCCTCAAATCAAGACTCCAAACATCCCAGAACAAGCTAGTCAGATTACTTCTAGACCTCCACCCCAGATCACACCTCACTCCTACCCACTTCTCCAAAGTGGGCTGGCTCAGGGTGGAGGACAGAGTAAAACAACTTGCACTGAGCCGTGTCTATAAAATTCGCTACACCTCCCTGATACCGAAGTACATGTCAAACTACTTCCAGAACGTAAATGACCGCCATAACCACAACACCAGGGGGAGCTCCACAAACCACGTCAAACCCAGATTCCGATCTAACGAAGGTCTTAACTCATTCTCCTTCTATGCCACATCAATATGGAATGCACTCCCAACAGGTGTAAAAGACAGTGCATCTCTATCCTCCCTCAAAACCACACTAAAAGAACACCTCCAGGCAGCTACAACTCTAGACTAACACCTTCCCCCCACCACATCCCACCTCCACGGATTGTAAATAATCAAATGTAAATAATCAAATGTATATACTTGTTCTTATGCTTTCTGAGCTCACTATGGTCACTGCTCGTTGTACATATCCTACCAAGTGAGACCACACTGTTACAATGTCCATGAATTGATTAACGTGGACCCCGACTTAAACAAGTTGAAAAACTTATTCGGGTGTTACCATTTAGTGGTCAATTGTACGGAATATGTACTGTACTGTGCAATCTACTAATAAAAGTTTCAATCAATCAATCAATCAATATTTTTTGTCCTTTTAGCTAGTTTTGTGGTTGAAAATGCTTTAAATATAGGTAAAATATGCTTTACAAAAATTCAGCAATAAAGTGAAGCCGCAAACTTACAATAGCGATGTACTGTAACACATTTAATAACAATATATTTCAATAATACTCTATATTTATAAATACAGCATTTAGTAAAGGTGAAGCGTCGATGAGCGAGAGGGCCGTTAGACAAAAGCATTTTTACAATAATAATCATATTTTTCATGATTCAATTGAAATACCATATATTTATAAAAGTTATATATATATAACTTACATCAGAAATATGGTGTTTATTTGAGAATATGTTACACTGATGCATTTGTATGATAATATTGAATTTTAACTATCTTAAATTTAGAGGGAGCAGTCTGATGGCCACCAGAGCACCAGTCTAATCTTGTAACATCGCAATCTTGTTTACGTATGCAGTACCAATGGGGTATATAGCTATTGAATGATATCCTTACGGATACCATCTGCTGGCTACTGCACTGTATGCTGTGTTATGTGGACTTTGATCAAAACTGCTGCACTTTAAATGAAGCTGCTAAAATACTGTAACTCGACCGCCCACTGATTTGCAACTCACATACCCTCTATGTATTGTACTTGTATTTTAAATTGCTTATCATTATTTAATTTTAATATTGTTGTGTATTTTCAATCTTGTGTAATTTTAATTGTGGATGTTAAATGTGCCATAAAAGGACTACAGATGGAAATTAGCATGGTGCTAAATCCGGTGCAGCTATCTTCTTAATGTAACATTGTCCTTCAAATAAACAAATACCAAACAAATAAACGTATCATATTTTCAACTGAAGTGTGGATTAGAGATGAGGCGTTCTTTAACAAGAAGGCCTTAAATTCATATCACGCTGCTCGCCACATCGCACTTCCAAATTTTCACCTTCACTTTCTTTTGATCATAATCTTTGTATTTTTGACCTTAATTGAGCATTTTCAAGTATAAAAATACCTAATGAGCTAATAATAAAAATGCTACAGTAATATTGGCCACTAGATGAGCACGCTTTTCAGTATCGAGGCCACTATTGGCTAAGCCTCAGGCAGCATTATTATATTGGACTAAAAGAGTGTAAGGGTGAATAAAGGGTGTTAGTTCATGCCTAGAAGACTTCCATAATGTTAAAAAAAAAACGTTTTTAGAAGTTTTTATGCTCTAGCTATGAAAATATTTAATTTGTGAATAATAATTCCTGCTTTGCAGAAATGTATTTACGACGGTCAGGCCCGGAACCAATTAACAGCGACAAACAAGGGTTTACTTTAAATTTCCAAGATTATTATGTTCTCATGAGATTACTGTATATGCATTTTTATGAACAACGTGTTTAAAAGTTGAGGCATTTATACGTGTGCCTTTTTATAACATGTATTGTAATAATATTAATCTACTGTATTACAATATTTATGTATTCTATTTGCAAACAATTGTTACAAGATAGTATTACAGGTGAGGCTTTTCTGAGAGAAAACAACGTTTTATTGTTAAAGCATTTTATAGATCATATTTATTAATATCAAACAATTTGTAGCATTTATTTAAAATACTACATACTGACTTTTACAAATATATTTTTGATACAGACAGTATAAACATACATGCATATATACAATGTATTACTAATAGACAATATATACTGACAAATATATTATAAATGGTGCTTTATTCTATTATATTGTATATATTTAAGCCAACTGCACTGTGATATTTTACACAACTATTAATAGAGGTGAGGCTTTTATTAGAGAAAATCTATTTTTCACAAAATACATTTTGTTAAAAATATTTAATGATTTTAAACAATTTGTTTTATATACACATATATACAAATAATAAATAAAGACCTATACAAATGTATATAAAGTTGATACATACAGTACATGCATACACAAATATCTAATTTATTACTGACAAACAAAATATGATGACAAATATATTAAAATCTAAACTATACTGTAATCTGACAAAATATTGTATATAGTTAAGCAGTATATTGTGATACTTTACAAAAAGTGGTGCTTTCCTTTTGTCTGAAAGATAGAGCTAATAATATCATGTACTGTAATAACATTCTACTGTATTCAAATATTTGTGTAATATTTGCAAACAAATTGTTTATTAGAGGTGAGGCCTTTATTTGAGATTTTTTAAATAAAAATACATTTTATAAATAATTTTGATTATTATCAGATTATTAGTATTATATACAGTATATATATATATAAAGTTAAAGTACCAATAATTGTCACACACACACTAGGTGTGGCGAAATTATTCTCTGCATTTGACCCATCACCCTTGATCACCCGCTGGGAAGTGAGGGGAGCAGTGAGCAGCAGCAGTGGCCGCGCCCGGGAATCATTTTTGGTGATTTAACCCCCAATTCCAACCCTTGATGCTGAGTGCCAAGCAGGGAGGTAATGGGTCACATATATATATATATATATATATATATATATATATATATATATATATATATATATATATATATATATATATATATATATATATATATATATATATATGCACACAGTGGAACCTCGATTTACGAATGCCTTTAATTGCTTTCTTTTCAGTCTACGCACATTTAGATCAAACCAAATATGCCTTGGTGTGCAACCCATGTTTCGGTGTACGATCACTTTGTTAATTTTTTCATTTATTTATTCAATTTGTGTGCCGCTGCGGTGAAACAGGGGTTAGTGCGTGTGCCTTGCAATAAAAAGGTCTTGGTTTGATCCCCGGGCTCGGGGTCTTTCTGTGTGGAGTTTGCATGTTCTCCCCGTGACTGCGTGGGTTTCCTCCGGGTACTCCGGCTTCCTCCCACCTCCAAAGACATGCACCTGGGGATAAGTTGATTGGCAACACTAAATGGTCCCTAGTGTGTGAATGTGAGTGTGAATGTTGTCTGTCTATCTGTGTTGGCCCTTTGATGAAGTGGCGACTTGTCCAGGGTGTACACCGCCTTCCGCCCAAGTGCCGCTGGGATAGGCTCTGGTACCCCACCAACCCCGAAAGGGACAAGCAGTAGAAAATGGATGGATGTGTGCCGCTTAAAGCTCTATGGGGGCTGTCATTTTGATGACATTGCCTTCTGTACACAACATTTTGAAGAGGCGAGACACCGACGTCACATCCTGTTTACATACTGTGTGGAGTGCACGGCAGCCGCGACGTACGGATTGACTCACAGATATGGAAGAAATAAGTCCAAAATTGCAAGCATGATCAAAAAGGACGTTTATATGATTGCTGACTTTGCCAAAGGGGTAAAATATCTACACAAGGACATAGACAAGACCATGTGGAAAAGCTGATGCCAGTGTAGCTAAATGAGAGGCAACGAGCTGGCGATAGAATTTCCGAGGCTAACGTTTGCGAGAAGGCTCGCCATTCATATGGTGACTTGGTGTCCAAAAGTGACCATGCTGGAACCAGTACGGAAGAACAATTTAAGGCAAGCCGTGTGTGTTTGGAAAAGTCTAAAAAGAGGAGCCTTCACTCACAGCGTCAGTGCAGCATGGCAAAGCTGCTCAGACAAAACTGCCGCTTCGAGGATTTTATCAGCGAAATGGGCTTTCTACCATAGCAAGTTTTTTAACTGTGATAAGACCAGACCTTTTTGGAAAAATATGCCAGAGGGGGGGGGACTATGTCTCCCGGCTGGCCTGGGAACGCTTCGGGATCCCTCGGGAAGAGCTGGACGAAGTGGCTGGGGAGAGGGAAGTCTGGGCTTTAATACAGCGAAGAAGAATGCAGTACCGGGACACGAATCGATGGAGGACCGCCTCACACTGCTCGTTTGGACTAACACTAGCGGTGGTTGGAAGGTGACGCTATGCTTGTTTACCACTTCAAGACTGTTCAAAAAATGCCACCAATAATAAAGAACACAAAATAAATAGATTTTCCTTTTTTTGTTTTTTTTACTGCAGCAACATTTCTGCTAACATTTTGGAGAGCTCCAAAGGGACTTTTGTGTGTGTGTGTGTGCAGATGCATTGACAAATGGCTGCTGTTGTGTTGTTTGGATAAAACAAGATTATTGAGCCATTACCCACCCACTTGTTATGTTGGTTTGATGCATATACAGAATATATACACATTTTATTGTCTTCAAAGTGTGCATTGTTATTACAAAATAGGGACTTTTGTCACGGCTAGAACCAATTCTTCATGTTTACGTTGTTTCTTATGGGGAACTCTGCTTAACTATACAAACTTTTCGGTTGGTGACCCATGTTTAAGAACCAATTAAGTTTGTAAATTGAGGTTCCACTATATACATACATATATATACACATAAACAGTATACAATTAACAAAGGTATATTTGGTTTGATCTAAATGTTCGTAGACGGAAAATAAAGCAAATAAAGGCGTTTGTAAATCAAGGCTCCACTGTATATATATATATATATATATATATATATATATATATATATATATATATATATATAGTACAATGTACTTATACTTATAGTACTTATACATACATACACACATATACACACACACATATATATATATATATATATACACACATATATATATATATATATATATATATATACATATATATATATATATATGTGTGGGGAAAAAAAATCACAAGACTACTTCATCTCTACAGGCCTGTTTCATGAGGGGTTCCCTCAATCATCAGGAGATTTTAATGGAAACATTCACATACCATGGTTTATATAGGGCATAGAGTGGCTCATGTGTTACACATGAGCCAATCACCACACCCCTACGCCAGCCTGTACCTACCCACTCTGTGCCCTATATAAACCATGGTATGTGAATGCTTCCATTAAAATCTCCTGATGATTGAGGGAACCCCTCATGAAACAGGCCTGTAGAGATGAAGTAGTCTTGTGATTTTTTTTCCCCACACATACATATATTGCGCTCTACTACGGTATCGAGCACTATTTTTTGGATAACCTTATTAAGACACATATATATATATATAGATATATATATATCGATATATATATATATATATATATATATATATATATATATATATATATATAGACCATGCGCTACACTCACGTATTGAGCACTGTTTGTATACATGTATGTATGTATGTATGTATGTATGTATGTATGTATGTATGTACAAACACACGTATACAATGTATTATGAATCAGCAATGATTAAAAAAAATAAATGTATTGAAAAATATATTCAAATCTGGAATAGACCCTATTTTAAAAAAATGATATTGCATATATTTAAGCAGATAATTGTGATATTTTACAAAAAATAGTGCTTACCTTTTGTCTGAAGGGTAGAGCTCCACCGTTATGACATCCAGAGCATTCCATGAAGCGATGCTGATGCCGCCAAAGAGGCACAAGAGGGCTATCATCCCCGACTCGCTGTTTCCAAACATCAGGAAGAAGCAGCTAACACACGATATGACGCTGGACCCCGCTATGTTTATGCATGTGTGTGTGTGTGTATGTGTGCAGAAGGGAGAAGACAATTAGCGCTGTAGACAGTGATAAAAGACTGATTGGATGCAGCAATCGACCTACCCAGCATTCTTAGACGGCCTATTTTGTCCATCAGCAGAGCGGAGACGATGTTGCCGGGCAGGACGGCCAGTGTGCCGAGGAAGTTGACGAAGTAGATCATGTAGGCGTTGTTGAAGTCGTCGCTGAAGTCCAGCATGCAGCCCTCCTTGTTGTGGAGGAAGGTGCTGTTCACCAGTTTGCAGTCCACAAGCCTGTACTTGAACAAGTCTAAAAGACATTTCACAACATATCATAACAATCTGGGGACAACTTACAATCACGCCCACTGGTGGTTGTGAGCAGCATAACGTGCTGCTATTCCATATTCATGTTCACGGTCGTTTTATATTTGCACTTCAACAGAGATCTGACAACTTAATTTTGTTTTTCCATGTTTTCATGTGAAAATGACAATGAATGACCTTTGACCTTAATATATAATCAAAGCAATATGATTGGAAGTGAATAAAGACATTCTATAAATTGTACTTGTTGACGCACTATTTACTCAAATACTGTAGTGGCCTCCACTGGAAAAGAGTGGGTGCTTCAATTCATATTCGGAGCTTCGTCCACTTTAATTAAAATAAACATCTCATCTCACTGCATATTAGAATTAATGAATTTAAATACATAATCACTAAATGACAAAGAAATTCATTGACATAACATTTACTCAAATACACATTATATAATAATAATTCTCTTTTCATTTATATGTATTATTATCCTTATCATATATTATTGAATATTACTATAAAATACATTAATCAGAATTAAAGGCCCTATATAATAACAACTTTTAAGAATATATTTTAGACGATTATATTTACATTATTAATATTAATACTTAATAACAATGCTAATTGTTATTTTCTATTCCAATTGTTATTAGTAATATTATTAATTATTTTTATTCCAATAATTATTGTTATTGTAATTATTTTCTACTCCATTTATTATTATTGTTACTATTATTATTGTTGATATTATTATTACTATCATTTTCGTCTTCAATTATTATTAGTATAATTGTCATAATAATTGTTATTATGGTCGGCTTTGTCCTCCCCAGAAATTGATATTATTATTTTCTACTTCAATTACTAATATTTTTTTTACTCCAAGTATCATTATTATTGTAATTATTTCCTACACCAATTATTATTATTTTTGTTATCATGTCCTCTTCCATTTTTTTTCCTACTCCAATTATTATTATTATGATTATTACTGTAACTATTTTCTACTCCAATTCTTGTTGTTCTTCTTTTTTTCCTTCAATTATTAATATTGTTATTATTTTCTACTCCAATAATTATTACTATTATTGTTTATATTAAAGGGTTACTTCTAATAGTGCCCCTTGTTCTTTGGAATTGATTGAATGAGTTGAGTCAAAAGTTGTTTGACTAAATACAAGATTTTGCCCAAAACATTCCAACATTTTTACATAAAGCTTTAAAAATGTTTGTTGTATTTTTTTATTAGAATATTTGTTGATACCATATCATGCCAAATATCATTTTGATCCAAGTAAAAAGTCACCATTCGTTGAGCAAATTACCATCTACCACTCGATGTCATCAAAAAAGGCTTCAATGATGTGTTTATGTTGGCATGGTAACGCCTCTGGCAGCACTAGTAACCCTGGGTTACTGATAACAGACGTCTCCACGGCGACCAGCTGGCCGAAAGTCTACTTCAAGCTGATTTAAATCCATAAATAGAGCAGTTACCTGTGTTGTAAAACAGGCTGGCGATGAAGGTGCAGTTCCTGAAGATGGTGTGCGTTGATGTGATGTCCTCAAAGTAGCACTCTTCAAAGATGGAGTCCTCAAACACCATAGACTTCATCTTTAGATAGAGGAACCTGAGGTAAAGAGCAGATGTACACTTGATCATGTGTGTGTTCGATTGTAGCGCTCCTATGTCGCGTCGACGTCACCCACTTGTCGTTAAAGTAGTAGCCTTGGCGGTGCACTTGGTTTTCCAGGGTGAAGTTAAAGGTGACGTGCTCGACACGCTCCTTGCTGAAGGTCTTAGTGCGGGACTCGTACTCCTGCTTCTGGATGTATTTGATCATGTCGGGGAACCACACGGTCAGGCCGTAGTAGCTGCAAACAGGCGTTAGGACGATCCATACACACACAACACGCTGGTATACAACATCAATCAGAACGCATAAGTGGTATCGATACCACTGCTGTATCGATACTGTAATTGTTAGTGTGTGTTTACCTGAATGACATGGTGAACCAAACAGCCATGAGCATGAAAGTGGTCCGTTTGTATTCCGGGGTGAAGCAGGCAACAATATTATTCCGAATCTGCAATCACATTTGTTTGTTTTAATCAATGTTTTTAAGGCTACATCTCCACAAAAAACACATCAAAACCATAACCAGGGGCGGTCATGTGCATGCCAAAGCAACAGGGGGAACTCTAACCCTAGGTCATGTAAACCAATCAGAAGCAAGAGGTAGATAAAGTGCCTCGTGTGGTGTGAATAATTAAAAAAAATACATCCAGAGGTTGCTTACAGCCACAGATGCTAATGCCAATGTTTTTCAATGGCTCCTTTACAGTAATCAACCACTTTGACTTCTGCTCACCTGCTGGGAGAGGCTCATGATTTTAAGTCTGTAGCGTTGCCAGACGGGCGTGTCGGTGCCACTGTCCACTAACTCATCCATCTGTTTCACCGTCTTGATGGTGGTGACCTAGGTGGAAAAGAAGGCTTCAATTAACAACCTGAATATCGATTTTTCTCGATTTCTACACTCCGTGCACAAAAATGGGATCAAAAAAACCTACTCAGAAAAGTCAAACGTTGTCTTTCACAGAGAGGCACCACTCATCACCATTGCAAATATATTAGTAGCAATTTCTTTATTTTCACTTTGAAAGATAAAAACAAGCGAGATGAGATTTTATTTATGTAGTTGCCTGATAACGGTACATGCTAATAGGCGTCTGTAACTGATAATCATCCACACTAATAACAATGGACACTATTAGGTGCCCAGTCATGGTGCCCACTAATGGGTGCCCAACTATTATAAACACAAATGGGTGCCCAACTATTATAAACACAAATGAGTACCCAACTATTATAAACATAAATAGATGCCCAACTATTATAAACACAAACTGTATATAAGTACCCAACTATAATAAACACATACTGTTTATAAGTACCAAACTATTATAAACACAAATAGGTACCCAACTATTATAAACACAAAAAGATACCCAACTATTATAAACACAAAAAGATACCCAACTATTATAAACACATAAATAAGCACCCAACTATTATAAACACATAAATAAGCGCCCAACTATTATAAACACATAAATACGTACCCAAGAATTATAAACATAAATAGGTACCCAACTATTATAAACACAAAAATAAGCACCCAACTTACAGTATATAAACACATAAATACGTACCTAGCTATGATAAACACATACATAAGTACCCAACTATTATAAACACAAAAAGATACCCAACTATTATAAACACATAAATAAGCACCCAACTATTACAAACACATAAATAAGCGCCCAACTATTATAAACACATAAATACGTACCCAAGAATTATAAACATAAATAGGTACCCAAATATTATAAACACAAAAATAAGCACCCAACCTACAGTATATAAACACATAAATATGTACCTAGCTATGATAAACACATAAATAAGTACCCAAGATTTATAAACATAAATAAGTACCCAACTATTATAAACACATAAATAAGCACCCAACTATTATAAACACATCAATAAGTACCCAACTATTATAAAAACATCAAAAAGTACCCAACAAATATAAACACATCAATACGTACCCAACTATTATAAACACATCAATAAGTACCCAACTATTATAAACACATCAATAAGTACCCAACTATTATAAACACATAAATAAGCACCCAACTATCATAAACACATAAATAAGCGCCCAACTATTATAAACACATCAATAAGTACCCAACTATTATAAACACATCAATAAGTACCCAACTATTATAAACACATAAATAAGCACCCAACTATTATAAACACATAAATAAGCGCCCAACTATTATAAACACATAAATAAGCACCCAATTATTATAAACACATAAATGAGCACCCTACTATTATAAACACATGAATAAGTACCCAACTATTATAAACATAAATAGGTGCCCAACTATAATAAACACATAACTAAGTACCCAATAATTATAAACATAAATATGTACCCAACTATAATAAACACAAATAGGTACCCAATGTATGTAAACATAAATAGGCACCTAATAATGGTGCACATGTATAAGTTAGGTACCTAAAATCATACATGTAAATAGGTGCCCAATTATTATATACATTAATAGGTGCCTGATAATTACACACAGATAAATATAACAATATTTGTGCACACTTACAGGTGCATAATAATTATAGAGGCCCAAAGATAAAAAGTTAAAAAGTTAAAGTACCAATGATTGTCACACACACACTAGGTGTGGCGAGATTATTCTCTGCATTTGACCCATCACCCTTGATCACCCCCTGGGAGGTGAGGGGAGCAGTGGGCAGCAGCGGTGGCCGCGCCCGGGAATCATTTTGGTGATTTAACCCCCAATTCCAACCCTTGATGCTGAGTGCCAAGCAGGGAGGTAATGGGTCCCATTTTTATAGTCTTTGGTATGACTCGGCCGGGGTTTGAACTCACAACCTACCGATCTCAGGGCGGACACTCTAACCACTAGGCCACTGAGTAGGTATGCTGCACACTAATAGGTGTATGACATCTAGAGGGACCCAATAATGGTGCATACTAAGAGGAAGATGATAATTATAGGGGCCCAATAATGGTGCACACTAAGAGGTACATGATAATTATAGGGGCCCAATAATGGTGCACACTAAGAGGTACATGATAACTATAGGGGTCCAATATTGGTGCACAGAAAGATATTCTCCTAAGAAAGGCAAAGATTTCCCATCACTTCATCTTTGATTGTTAATAACATATTGGACTGACAGAGAAGATAGTAGTTGTTCCACATTAGAAGTTATATTGGACTGACAGAGAAGATAGTAGTTGTTCCACATAAGAAGGAATGATGACTAACACAAATGTAACTATCATGTTGGTGTACTCACAGTGAAGACTTTTTCTGGGTGTCCCTTGGCTCTCATGTTGGTGTCGTGAACTTGCTTCAGAATCATCCAGCCTTCATCGTGTTTTCCATTCTGTCAGGAAAGAAAAGACATGTGATTCTCTCACTTTTCAAGTCCTACGTGTAATATGTTGTTGTTGTTAGCGCCTTATGTCAGCTGACCTCCAGGTAGAAGCGTGGGCTCTCTGGCATGGCGCTGAGGGCAGCGATGGCGGCTACGGAGGGAAAGGCACACACTAATACGAACACACGCCAGCTGTGGAACTGATAGGCTGAGCCCATTTGGAAGCTCCATCCTGACAGAACAGAACAAAACACAATCATTTTTTGCAATGAGAATATTAATATAACTTGCATTCCTCAATGAGCTGAACCGACCATAGTGAGGGATGATGGCCCAGGCCATGGCCGACGCGTAAATCCCACCAATCATCCAGAACATGCAGAGCCAACTGAGGTGCTCGCCTCGCTTCTCTTGTGACAGAAACTCGGAATAGTAGGAGAAGACGATGGGGATGGAGCCTCCGATGCTGCAGAGAAGGGACAAGACGTGAGACCCTTACCTGCTTTTTTCTTCAAGATTTTTTGGAGGTTGATAATTACCCAACACCTGACAGGAGCCTGCAGAAGAGGAAGGTGCTGTATCCTTGCACGAAGGACGAGAAGAAGGAGAAGATGCTGTTGATGGACAGGGAGATGAGGAGAGACTGTCGGCGGCCGATGCGGTCGGCCAGAGCTCCCCAGAGGAACGCGCCCACCATCATGCCGAAATACACAATCAGACCTGAAAGACAACACAACACACTAGTATGCAGTTTGGTGCAGCATCTAATGATCAAAGAAATACTTGTACCGTACATAAATAATGCAATTCAAATAATTATATTTAGAAATGCAATTTTCATAATTATTTTGTTTAAAAAAATGTTGACCTTGATTGTGTTGCATAATTGCCACTATAATATTATAAATATTATATTATGATAATATATCCTAAATAGGTTTAAAACAGTCTGCTATTGTAATATTCATGCTATTACTATCAAAAATTCGGGTGTTTATGTTATGTTTGTCATTGTGGACCAATTCAAATTTGCTAATGCTAATTGTTATTTTATATTCCAATTGTTATTAGTAAAATTATTAATTAATTTTTTTCCAATAATTATTGTAATTATTTTCTACTCCATTTATTATTATTGTTACTATTGCTATTATTGATATTATTATCATTATCATTTTCATCTTCAATTATTATTAGTATAATTAACATAATAATTATTACCATGATTATTTTCTACTAATATATATATTTTTTTTTACTCCAAGTATCATTATCATTGTAATTATTTTCTACACCAGTTATTATTTTTCTTATCATGTCCTATTCCATTTTGTTTCTACTACAATTATTATTATCATTATTATTATAGTAACTATTTTCTACTCCAATTCTTGTTCTTCTTCTTCTTATTTTTTTCCTTCAATTAATAATATTATTATTATATTTGACTCCAATTATTATTACTATTATTATTATTATTAATATTATTAAATGGTTACTTCTAATAGTGCCTCTTGTTCTTTGGAATTTATTAAATGAGTTAAGTCACAAGTTGGTGCAAATTTGGTGCAAAACAAGATAAAGGTGCACCTCCGTAACATTTGTTTGCCATGTTTCGTCATTCCATCTCATATTTGCATACAAATGGAGCCATATGCATCCTCATTTCAAACATTTGATAGTTTGGTCTTCTCATGGGTTTAAAAATGTCTGCCATAGTAAAATTCATAATATTTATGCTAATTTTTGATGGACACAGTCAATCAAGTTGCCATTAAATATTTAAAATTATTAATTTGATACATCACTTATTTTGTGAAGATATTTAATCAATATGTTAAAATATACTCCAAGGTTTCTCATTGTCATCCCATTGGGTTGAGTTTTTCCTCGCCCTGATGTGGGATCTGAGCCGAGGATGTCGTTGTGGCTTGTGCAGCCCTTTGAGACACTAGTGATTTAGGGCTATATAAGTAACCTTTGATTGATTGATTGATTGATTGAAATAAAGAAATTGAATTATCTAAATATAAAGTAGAAAGTAATACTAGAATAATAGAATAATACTGACAAATTGTGTGTTTATGTTATGTATATTATTGTGGAACTATTGAAATTTGGTGCAACCCGGATAAAGGTGTGCTTCTGTAATATTTTTCATCCTTTTTCCCTAATTTCTCCTCATCTCTGGGTGCAAATGCAGCTATTTGTTGTTGTTGTTTCTAATATTTTGAACAAATCATAGTGTTGCAATATAAGAATACAAATAGGTCTGCCATAGTATTATTAATAATGTCAAAAAGGGTAACTAAAATACTAGAAACACCCATTCATACACCAATAAATGTATTATTATTAATTTATAAAATAACATATTTTGAAGAAGAAAAAAAAAAATATATATATATACAATAATAAATAATGGGTTTATTCGTGTAAAAAATAGAATGAGCTTGTCAAATTGTGTGTATGTTATGTTTGTCATTGTGGACCAATTCATATTTGGCGCAAAACCGGATAAATGTGCGCTTCTGTAACTTTTTTTGCCATTTTTCTCAGATTTATTCTCACCTTTACATACACATGTAGCCATATGTACCCTATATTCAAACATTTGTTAGTTTGGCCTTGGTGGAAGTCTGTCCTCTAATGGGGTTGAAAATGGCTGCCATAGTAACATTGAAATGATTAATGCTATAATTTGAGGCACACTGTCACTCAAGTTGCCATGAAATAATTGGAATTATTAATTTGTGGAGAAAAAAAATATGTACAAAAAAATATATATTATAATAATGGTAATAACAGGATAATAAAGTAATAATGACTAATTGTGTATCTATGTTTTTATGATTGTGGACCTTTTCAAATTTGGTGCAAAACCGGATAAAAATGTGTTTCTGTGACTTTATTTTTAAATTTGCCATTTTCCCTACTTTCTCGTAATATACAGGTATATGTACAAATACAATTTGTTGGTCCTCCATTAAAGACACAATAAGTGATTCAGGCGCGTGTGAACATACCCAGCATGCTCTTGTTGGGTTCAGACAGACACATGTCCTTCTCGGCGCTGGGGAGGACGAAGCCGACCACAAAGATCTCCACGCCGTCGGCCATCAGCGCCAGGCCCAGCACAAAGTAGAGGGTCCACTGGAACTTTCCGTGTCCGCACTCCTGCAGGATGGTCTCGTACTGCTGGGCCAGCTCCTCCTGGTCCTTCCTCCTCTGCGCCTCCGACACGCCGATGTCTTGGAACTGCTGAGCGCCGGCCGCCACCGAGCCGGGCCCGCCTGCCAGGCTGCCCTTGCCCGAGTCAGCCCTGGGAATGCCCTGGTACTCGCCCTCATAGATCTCGTCGTCCTCGTCGTGGCCCTCGGTGGAGTCGCTGTGGCCGCCCTCGTCGTCCTCGTTGGCCGCTTGGCTGTCGCCGCGGTAGTAGCCGCCGCCGTCCTGGCCGCCCTGCGCCGGGTAGTCGTCATCGTCGTCCTCCTCGAAGCGGCTGTAGGAGCGCCGGCTGTACTCGTCGTTCATGCGGTCCACCGAGCGGCCCACCTTCTTGGAGGCCTGGCGCTTGACCTCCTTGGCGATGTCTTTGGCACCTTTGATGAAGGCGGTTCGGTTCTGATAGCCGTCCTCCATCTTGCGAGGTTGGGAGATGAACCGATTTGAGGATTCTGGCCACCTGGATCTTCTGTCTGACGGGTGAATCCCTCACAGAATCCTTTGGAAGACGATAAAGATTAAAGCCTCGATCAGATATTGATATCGCATACAAGCAAAAAAATCGTCTTAGATCAGCTTGTATCTACAATATCCGATATAAGCACACATTGGTCTTTTCTTATATTTTAT
The DNA here is from genome assembly GCF_033978685.3 of Nerophis lumbriciformis. NCBI lineage: Eukaryota > Metazoa > Chordata > Actinopteri > Syngnathiformes > Syngnathidae > Nerophis > Nerophis lumbriciformis. The sequence goes on along the minus strand of NC_084558.2, from coordinate 24,956,664 downwards.
TTATGTCATTTACAAAAGGTAAACATAGTAGGTTAAAGGCTACTAGGAGCTACACAACAGCCAAGCACACAATATCACACAAGCTAGACATACGTAATAAGTGTCCTTAATTAAACAATATTGCAACATTTGTTGTTATGCACAAGTATCAAAATAGATAAACTGTAATGGGGCGGTATAGCTCGGTTGGTAGAGCGGCCGTGCCAGCAACTTGAGGGTTGCAGGTTCGATCCCCGCTTCCGCCATCCTAGTCACTGCCGTTGTGTCCTTGGGCAAGACACTTTACCCACCTGCTCCCAGTGCCACCCACACTGGTTTAAATGTAACTTAGATATTGGGTTTCACTATGTAAAGCGCTTTGAGTCACTTGAGAAAAAGCGCTATATAAATATAATTCACTTCACTTCACTAATAAGTATTAGAAAGTATCCAGTAACAAATGTGTCTGCATCATTCAACTTACAGCGCCATGAGCTTAAGGTCACAAATTATTGTGAACACTAGGTGTCGCCAAAAAACTAAATTACCACTCCACTTCAATTTAAAGACAGTGGTTTTCGTACCTACCATTGCTCTCTGAGTAATTTGACTTGATCAAACTTTTTCTAACATTCCACACCACAAAATAATAAAAGTATGTGATATGATTTGTGCTGATATCGAATCCGATTGATATCAGTATCGGCCATTACTTAAGATTGTATTATCGGCATGGTGTCAGAAATGATACATTTACAAGGGACACATTTACAAAAGGTAAACATGGTAGGCTACATACTAGGCGCTAGCAGCTACACAACAGCTAAGCACACAATAGCACACAAGCTAGACATATGTAATAAGTGTCCTTAATTGAACAATATTGCCACATTTGTTAATATGAACAAGTATCAAAATAAATATACTGTAATAAGTATTAAAAAGTATCCAGTAACAAACGTGTCTGCATCATTCAATTTACAGCGCCATGAGCTTAAGGTCACAAATTATTGTGAACACTCGGTGTCGCCGAAAAACAAAATGACCACTACACTTCAATTTAAAGACAGCTCGCTAGTGTTTTCCGTACCTACCGTTGCTGTCTGAGTAATTTGACTTGATCAAACCTTTTATAACATTCCACACCACAAAATAATAAAAAAGTATGTGATAGGATTTGTGCTGATATCGAATCCGATTAATATCAGTATCGGCCAATACTTAAGGTTATATCATCGGTATCGTATCAGAAGTGATCAAATGTTGTATCGGGACACATTTACGAAAGGTAAACATGGTAGGCTATATACTAGGAGCTAGCAGCTACACGACAGCTAAGCACACAATATCACACAAGTTAGACATATGTAATAAGTGTCCTTAATTGAACAATTTTGCGGTAAAACACCACATCTGTCAATAAAAACAAGTTTAAAACACTGATAGTTACATATTACTTACACATGCCAAGTCTCCAAGGTAGATTAGAAAGTATCCAGTAACAAAAGTGTCTGCATCATGGAACATACGGCGTCATGAGCTTAAGGTTTACCAGCAATGGATGGAAAATGAAAACACTGTACAGTGCGAGCATTGTGTTTCCGTCCTGGCTGCTCAATACAATATGGCGACCACATTAGTAAATGCATTTTTTGTTAACCTATGTTTACACGTGTATGGCTGTTGAGAATGTAATAATAGTATTAAAGAAAAAAAAATTTTTCTTTGCTACCTTTTTTTTTTTTTTTCGCAAAATAAGCTGAAAAATGTTATAATAATAACAACCGTAGCCTTGTACAGTACAGCACTGTACTGTACTGTACGCACGTCTCTATCCAGGCTGCTCAGTACAAGATGGTGACCATAATGTACACTGCCAGAAAGTCATCAGTATTTGGTGGTAACGTACTGTAAGTGTCCGTCACTTCTTTTTACACTTGAATGACAGCTCAAATGGTCCCTGAAAAGTCCTGGACAGTTAGTTAAAGGCGACGGTTTAACCCTGGAACTGACCACATCTATGTTTCCCGTGGAAGAAGATGTTTTGCCGTTTGAGGCAGACTGAGGATAAATGTGTGCAGATTTGGACTTTTGGCCGTGAAGGACTGCGTGAAAAGCTCCCAGCTAAGCGAGCGCTGACGTTGTTTACCCACCACCAACAAATGGAGGCACAGGACGTTGAAACAAGTCAGGCGTGAAATTGAGAAAAGTGATTTAGTCGCCGCCTGCAAACCCAACAAGCAGCATTCATGTCTTGGCTTTATGTGGAATGTTTGTGCTGCAGTGTCTTTCCTTGTTTTGGTCCTTGAGGGCCACCGTACTCATGCATGGAAAGTGTTGTGCTTGTCATTAAACCTCTGAAGGCTGCAGCAAACACCTGCAGTTAATCACTTCCTGAGTTTGGCCAAAGGTGATTGGCTTAATCTGGCCCATGAATGACATCAGACATCAATAACAGCCGCCCACTTCTGTCATATAGAGCAGTGTTTTTCAACCACTGTGCCACGGCGTGAGATACAGTCTGGTGTGCCGTGGGAGATTATGTAATTTCACCTATTTGGGTTAAAAATATTTTTGGCAAACCAGTAATTATAATCTGCAAATGTGCCGTTGTTGAGTGTCGGTGCTGTCTAGAGCTCGGCAGAGTAACCGTGTAATACTCTTCCATATCAGTAGGTGGCAGCAGGTAGCTAATTGCTTTGTAGATGTCAGGAACATGGTTTGTCGTGATCACAATATGCAGATGACAACGTGCAGGTAAAAAGGTATCTAATGCTTAAATTAAAAATAAACAAAATGCAAGTGCCGCTAAGAAAAGGCATTGAAGCTTAGGGAAGGCTATGCAAAACGAAAGTAAAACTTAACTGGTTGCAAAGTAAACAATAACAGAATGCTGGACGACAGCAAAGACTTACTGTGGAGCAGACGGCGTCCACAAAGTACATCCGAACATGACATGACAATCAACAATGTCCGCCCAAAGAAGGATAGCGACAACTTAAATAGCCTTGATTGCTAAAACAATGCAGGTGCGGGGAATAGCGCTCAATAAAGACATGAAATTGCTACAGGAAAATACCAACAAAACAGGAAAGGCCACCAAAATAGGAGTGCAAGACAAAAACTAAAACACTACACACTGGAAGACACCAAAAAACTCCAAATAAGTCACAGCGTGATGTGACAGGTCGTGACAGTACACCTACTTTGAGACAAGAGCTATAGTGATGCATGGTTGGTTATGGTTTGAATTCAGATCCAACACTTGTGAGAACAACTTTTTATTGTCAATATCAGCTGCTGAGTTTCATTTTTTAATGATTTCTGCTGGTGGTGTGCCTCCACATTTTTTCAATGAACAAAATGTGCCTTGGCTCAAAAAAGGTTGAAAAACACTGATATAGAGGATCTTTGACTCGTGTTTTTGTTTTTTTGCAGTAAGTTCTAAAAAACAGCAACGCACCCCTGCAATATAGAGGATCTTTGACTGGTGTTTTTTTTTTAGTAAGTTTTTAAAAACAGATAAGGACTCCTGTCTTACAGAGGATCTTTAACAAATGTTTTTACAGCAAGTCCTTAAAAACAACAGCACACTCCTGTCGTATAAAAGATCTTTGCCTTGAGGTTTTTTTTTCAGAAAGTTTTTTTTTTTTTTTTTTTTTAAAGCAGTGCGCTCCTTTAATAGCAAGGATCTTTGACTTTTGTTCTAAAAAAACAGCAGAGCACTCCTGCCATAGTCCATCCATCCATTTTCTACCGCTTGTCCCTTTCGGGGTTACGGGGGGTGCTGGAGCCTATCTCAGCTGCATTCGGGCGGAAGGCGGGGTACACCCTGGACAAGTCGCCACCTGCCATAGTGTTTTTAGTAATTTAAAAAAAACTAGAGCACTCCTGCCATTTAGAGGATCTTTGACTAGTGTTTTTGCAGTAGGTCCTTAAAAAAAAAACAGAGCGCCCCTGTCATATAGAGGATCTTTGACTTGTGTGTTTTCCAGTAAGTTTTTTAATAAAGCAGTGCGCTCCTTTAGTACGGAGATCTTTAACTAGTGTTTTTTGTAGTAGGTCCTGAAAAACAACAGAGCGCTCCTGTCATATAAAGGATATTTGACTTTAGGATTTTTTCCAGTAAGTTTAAAAAAAAAATTTTTTTTAAAGCATTGTGCTACTTTTTTTTTTTTTTTTTTTTTTGTGTGTCCTGTCCAGCTTCTCAGGCAAATCATATAGTTGATGTAGATGCCCATATCGGCTGTTCAGATTTACTTTACAAAAGAGAAGTGTAGCATACTTCTCTTGTTGCCTTATTTGTATTTGACTTTATTAAATGTATTTATATTATCATTTAGTGCAGCCGGGCCGGAGCAGGAGGGGATAGAAAGAGAAAAAAAAAGAAGACAGAGGGGGAAATTGTGGGGACAAGAGGGGGATTAGACAGAGAGACAAAAACAACAACAGCAAACAACAACAACAACAACAATAGAGCAACATCAGCAAATATGACATGTACAAATATGATGGTAAAAGTAATAGCAAATAAGCAGTTAGCGAAAAATAAAAAATAATACAGAAATGACAATGAGCATTATTACACTACAAATGGATCAATACAAATACCAATAGAAATAGCGCTATTGATAATGAACAATACCAATAATTTACCTTTATTATCAACAATACAGTTGTTTAAATGCAACAATACATATACGTAATGATAACTTGAGATACGAAAGAATGCAGAAAAATGGAGGGGGAGAAAGAGAAGCAACCTACATTAACCTTGTAGATTGTTATAGTCACAATCGGTTAAGCTTTGTCAGTGTGCCATGTGTTACACCCAGTTTACCCTAGGGCAACAACGTTAATATATGTTTGATGAAACGTGATTATGTGCATGAGTGTAAGTATGCATATGTACTTGTATATGTACAGAATGTGTATATGTGTTTGTACAGTGAATGTATATGTACAGTATGTGTATGTTTGTATATTGAATGTGCGTGTGGATGTACGAACATTAGGTAGGTAAATATGTACTGTATTTGTGTATGTATGTGGGAGCGTAGGTATCTATGTACGTATGTGAGCATATGTGAATTTGCATGTACAATACATTCGACTCCCAGAGTGCGTGGGAGCCAGAGCACGGCCCCATCACCCCCAAGAGCCCAACCCACAAACAGGAGGCGTGGTGCATTGTGCTACTTTAATACCAAGGATCTTTAAATTCTGTTCTAAAAATTCTGTTCAGAGCACCCCTTTCATATAGAGGATCTTTAACTAGTGCTTTTTCCTTACAAACAACAGAGCTCCCTTGTCATATAAAAGATCTTTGACTTGAGTTTTTTTTCAGTAAGTTTTTTATAAAGCAGTGTGCTCTTTTAATACAGAGGATCTTTGACTCCTGTTCTAAAAAAAACAACAGAGCACTCCTGTTATATAGACGATCTTTGACTGGTATTTTTTGTAAGTATTTAAAAACAGTACAGCACTCCTGTCATATAGAGAAGCTTTAACTAGTGTTTTTAATAGGTCCTTCAAAACAACAGAGGGCCCCTGTCATGTTGAGGATCTTTGACCTGTGTTTTTAGTAAGTTTTTACAAACAACACAGCCCTCCTGTATAGAGGATCTTTTTTGCAGTCGGTCCTTAAAAACAGCAGAGCGCTCCTGTCATTTAAATGATCTTTCACAACCATTTTTTTAGTAAGTTCTTAAAAGGCAGAGCCCTCTTGTCCTATAGAGGATCTTTGGCCTGTGTTTTTGCAGTAAATCCTTAGAAACAGCAGAGTGCTCCTGTCATTTAAAGGATCCTTTTTTTGACATAAGTTCTTGCAGTGTGCTCCTGTCATATAGAGAATCTTTGGCCTGTGTTTTTGGAGTAGGTATTTGAAAAAAAGACAACACTCCTGTAGTATAGAGGATTTTTACTAGTTTTTTTGCAGTAGATTTTTAAAACATTAGAGCACTCCTGTCATATGGAAGATCTTTGACTAGCGTTTTTTTTTTTTATAATAGGTTATTTTAAAACACAGAGTACTCCTGTCATATAAAGGATCTTTTCCCAGTGTTTTGGCAGTAGGGCCTTGAAAATAGCAGCGCGCTTCTGTCAGATAAAGGCTCTTTGACTAGGTTTTTTTTTTTTTCAGTTAGTTCTTAAAAACAGAAGATCGCTCCTGTCACATAGTGGATCTTTGGCTAGTTGTTTTTCTCAGTAAGTTCTCAAAAACAGCAACGCACTCCTGTTATATAGAGAATGTTTGGTCAGCATTTTAGCAGTAGGTCTTTGAAAACTGCAGAGTGCGCCTGTCAGATAGGGGATCTTTGACAAACTTTTTTTTTGCAGTAGATTTTTCTAAAGCAGTTGAATGGAAGGATCTTTGGCCTGCCTTTTTTGCAGTAGGTCCTTACAAAATAGCTGAGCGCTCCTGTCGTATAGAGGATCTTTAACTACAATTTATTTTATTTTTGCAGTCTTTCTTTATGTAACTGAGCGCTCTTGTCTTTTACAGGATATTTGTCTACAATTTTTTTTAAAGCTCGTCCTTAAAACAGCAGAGGGCTCCTGTCATATTGAGGATCTTTGATTAGCGTTTTCTTTTTGCGGTAGGTTATCAAAAACAGCAGAGTGCTCCTATCCTATAGAGGATTTCAGCATTTTTTTCCCAGTATGTTCCAAAAAATTAGCAAAGCGTTCTTGTTACGTAGAGGATCTTTGACGAGCATTTTTCTTTTCAGCAGGTCCTCAAAAAAGGCAGGGTGCTCCTGCCATATTGAGGATCTTTGATGAACATTTTTTTTCTGCAGCTGGTCCTTCCAAAACAGCTGAGCGCTCCTCTGATATAGAGGATCTTTGACTAGAGTTTTTTATTTATTTGTGCAGTATTTTCTTATGTAACTGAGCGCTCTTGTCATGTACAGGATATTTGTCTAGATTTTTTTTGCAGCAGTTCCTTAAAACAGCAGAGGGCTCCTGTCATATTGAGGATCTTTGATTAGCGTTTTCTTTTTGCGGTAGGTTATCAAAAACAGCAGAGTGCTCCTATCACATAGAGGATCTTTGGTCAGCATTTTTTTTCAATGTGTTCCAAAAAAACAGCAAAGCGTTCTTGTCATGCAGAGGATCTTTGACGAGCATTTTTCTTTTCAGCAGGTCCTCAAAAAGGGCAGGGTGCTCCTGCCATATTGAGGATCTTTGATGAAATTTTTTTTTCTGCAGCTGGTCCTTCTAAAACAGCTGAGTGCTCCTCTGATATAGAGGATCTTAGACAACAGTTTTGGGTTTTTTTTGCAGTATTTTTTATGTAACTGAGCGCTCTTGTCATGTACAGGATATTTGTCGAGAATTTTTTTGAAACAGGTCCTTAAAACAGCAGAGGGCTCCTGTCATATTGAGGATCTTTGATTAGCGTTTTCTTTTTGCGGAAGGTTATCAAAAACAGCAGAGTGCTCCTATCACATAGAGGATCTTTGGTCAGCATTTTTTCAATATGTTCCAAAAAAACAGCAAAGCGTTCTTGTTATGTAGAGGATCTTTGACGAGCATTTTTCTTTTCAGCAGGTCCTCAAAAAGGGCAGGGTGCTCCTGCCATATAGAGGATCTTTGATGAACATTTTTTTTTTTGCAGCTGGTCCTTCCAAAACAGCTGAGCACTTTTCTGATATAGAGGATCTTTGACTAGAGTTTTTAATTTATTTGTGCAGTATTTTTTTTATGTAACTGAGCGCTCTTGTCATGTACAGGATATTTGTCTAGAATTGTTTTGCAGCAGGTCCTTAAAACAGCAGAGGGCTCCTGTTATATTGAGGATCTTTGATTAGCGTTTTCTTTTTGCGGAAGGTTATCAAAAACAGCAGAGTGCTCCTATCACATAGAGGATCTTTGGTCAGCATTTTTTTTCAATATGTTCCAAAAAAACAGCAAAGCGTTCTTGTTATGTAGAGGATCTTTGACGAGCATTTTTCTTTTCAGCAGGTCCTCAAAAAGGGCAGGGTGCTCCTGCCACATTGAGGATCTTTGATTAGCGTTTTCTTTTTGCGGTAGGTTATCAAAAACAGCAGAGTGCTCCTATCACATAGAAGATCTTTGGTCAGCATTTTTTTTCAGTATGTTCCAAAAAAACAGCAAAGCATTCTTGTCATGTAGAGGATCTTTGACGAGCATTTTTCTTTTCAGCAGGTCCTCAAAAAGGGCAGGGTGCTCCTGCCATATTGAGGATCTTTGATGAACATTTTTTTTTTGCAGCTGGTCCTTCCAAAACAGCTGAGCTTTGACTAGAGTTTTTTTTATTTATTTGTGCAGTATTTTTTTATGTAACTGAGCGCTCTTGTCATGTACAGGATATTTGTCTAGAATTGTTTTGCAGTAGGTCCTTAAAACAGCAGAGGGCTCCTGTCATATTGAGGATCTCAGCATTTTCTTCCCCAGTATGTTCCAAAAAAAAAACCAGCAGAGCGTTCTTGTTATGTAGAGGATCTTTGACGAGCATTTTTTTTTTCAGCACGTTCTCAAAAAAGGCAGGGTCCTCCTGCCATATAAAGGATCTTTGATGAAGGTTTTTGTTTTTTTTGCCACATGTTAGATTCCGGTAATTGACCTCACCATCTGCTTCTGATCAGTTTAGTCACGTACGCTTTAGAGGGTCATTCATCGGCTATGACTTTTCTTTCCCTTCATTCACTCCTAAGTACTTTTCTTTTATCATACTAGGATACTACACATGTTCCTCACTTGATTAACATGTTTTAACACACTTGATTACTATGATCAACATACGTGATTAACTATTTTGTGATTCCAATCTTTGATTACACTCTGGAGTATATAACTGATTATATATCTGGGCCCTTCGGTTGTGCCGTGCATAGGTGCATACACACTAGGTGTTAGGACCAGAGGGCTTCCACTAAACTCAACAGGTCCTTCCAAAACAGCTGAGCGCTCCTGTCAAGTTGAGGATCTTTGACTAACGTTTTTTTTCTGCAGTATAAAAAAAGCAGAGCGCTCCCATCATATAGAGAATCTTTGGCCAGCATTTTTATCCAGTAAGTTCCTAAAAACAGCAAAATTTTCTTGTCACATGTTTGCAGTATATATATATATATATATATATATATATATATATATATATATATATATATATATATATATATATATATATATATATTTAAACAGCAGAACACTCTTGTCAGAGGATCTCAGTCAATATTTTTGTCAGTAGGTCCTTAAGCTGATTGCCTATGCGGAGGATCTTTGACTAGCGTTTTGATTTTTTGTTTTATGGTGTAGGTCTTCAAACATAGCGGGGATGTTGTCACATACTAGCATCCTTAGGGGTCCTTTGACTTGCCTTTTATTTTTGCAGTCGACCCTTATAAACGGCACAGCCCTCCCGACGTATAGAGGATCTTTGACTGGCGTCTTTTCAGTAGCTTGTAGATCGTGTTGTGTGAGGACATACAACACTGTTTGTGTGTAAAATGACACCAATGATCAGATCATTGAGTACAGTAATATGTCTCCTAATGTAATGAAGCAGGTGTGCGCGCTTTTCTTCTATTTTCTCCAACATGAGACACTGCAGGAGCGACTCTGAAAGGATAATTGATCAATAATGAGCAACAGCTGAGTTTGCTCCATCATATTTGCATGTGCATTGTGTGTGGCAGGCAGCGCAGGTGCAAGAGTCATATTGTGCAAATGAAGCCTCCATAATGTCTCTCTGCTCCCGGGAAGGGAAAAAAAGGCCGAGCATCGCAAACACACACACACACACACACACATTTTTATATATATATATATATTTTTTTTCATGTGCAAATACACACGCAGGTGGAAATAATGTGAGTGGCTATAAGAGCTAAATCCAGCTTGTCACGATTTGAATGAGAAGGCAGGCCCAACACACACACCCAGGAAAACAAATGGTGCGTTAATTGTTGCGTGGAAAAGAACACACCCATCGTCTCTCCCCCCCACTTGGCGTGCGGGTGAAACGTCAATCAAGATACGGAAAAGAGGCGCCATGATTGGCAACATTGATATTTGGTAAATATGACGACTCACCCCGTGAAGCCTGCGACGTCTCAACCCTGGTGAGGATGAGGATGGTGGCGGTGAGGAGGAGGAAGAGGAGGAGGCTGTTGCTGTGAAGCGAGTGATGATGATGCTGTGGAGAAGCCCACGCCTTCCACACACACACAGTCATCACGACCGTGCCCCCCTCCCCCTCTTGGCGCACATACGCACACATTGTCATTACATGCATTTTTTTTTTTTATGTTTCCGTTACAGTGCGAAGCAAACGTCGTCACGTGATCACACGATCGACCGCACAGTCGCGCCGAATACGTGTGGACACGCACGTGCGGGCACACCTGACTCCCGTTGCCATGGCGACCACTCGCCGCACCAGTCCGACTTGCAGCAATCAAGTGCCACGGCCGGGCGAGGTGATAAAGTGCAATGTAACTGTCACATGACGTCATCGCGCGTCACCGTGTGAAGATGCAAATGAGAAGCTGGTGGATCCACCTGCTTGCTAACTGAACAGATTGCCAGATAAATATAATTGGCATTTGAGTGTTGGCCCTGTGATGAGATGGCGACTTGTCCAGGGTGTACTCCGCCTTCCGCCTATGTGCAGCTGAGATAGGTTCCTGCAACCCCGAACAGGACAAGCGGTAGAAAATGGATGGATGGATACTATAGTACAGTTCTCAAACTGTGGTATGCCAAATAATTACTTTGTCATTTTGGCATATTCAAACAGTGTTACTGTTCAAACTGTGTGTAATGCTACAATTGTAAATATACTTATTAAATTAAACCTCTGCCTTGCTTTTCATGAATACTTAGGCTGACTATGCTACTGTATTTTAATGTTGGTCATTTATGGGGCAGTACTCTGTGAAAAAAGTTTGAGAACCACTGCTAAAGTACAACCCTGCAGGGTAGACACCCACAACGTATCCGCAGGGCATCTATTGTAGGTTTAAAAATGGCCCAACGTTAAGAAAGTTGATAGAAAAATACTATTTTTGGTCCATTTTGACATCTCAAGTGCTGGTAAAAACCAGCAAAGTCTGAACATGAAACATGAACTAATATAAATGTCAGCAACAAACAAAATTGACCACAACTGGAAGAAAATTCTCACCAAGCTTGTTAATGACTAAAGTTATGGTTGAATCCAAAACTAATTTTTAATAGATGTACAAGCATCACTTTATGATTTTGAAAATTATTTATACTATACTTCATGATGCTGTTTAAATACTAACTTGTCATATTTTCAACCAATCAGAATCCGGAAATAGTTCAGTTTGTGTCAAATATTGTCTAAAATATTTATTTTTTTAAAACAGTTTACCAGTTAAATATTTCAAAGCTAAAATAAATAACCTAAGCTGCAAAGACATTTTTTGCTCAAAACGTTTCAATCAGAAATTTTCCTTCAAGTAAATAAAAAAAAAAAATACTTACCTGTGTGGTTTTAAGACGTGTAGCAAACGTGTACTAAAGATTTTATTCATCAGCGGTCTTTCATCTGTACAGTGACCCCATAATACAAAGGCATCATTAAAATAAGCAACCTTACAAACTTGTTTTGATGTTTTCTTAAAAAAAAAAAGAAGGGATTTTTTTTGTAATGTTAGGAATTAGGGTGGCATGGGTGCTCCTAAAGGAACCCGGGGCGGGGCAACGGGCGGCCTTGGTGGCATGGGGGGAGCTCTCTGGAAGCCAAAGGGAGGAGGGCGAGGGGGAGCGGCGCCGTAGCCCGGCGGAGGCATGGGAGGAGGGGGTCCTCTCATACCGGGGGGCACGGGGTGACCTAAAAGTGGCACAGAGAGAAATAATGTAAACTGTATAAAGTAAACGACAGCGAGGAGTGGACGGTTGCGTACCCATGGGTGGTCCGTAGGGGGCCCGGTGTGGCATGCCCATGGGCGGTGGAGGCATGCCGGGAGGTGGCGGTGCACGGCCTTGATTTGAGCCTGGAGGTGCTGGAGGTGGTGGCCCCATGCCAGGAGGCGCTGGAGGGGGCATTGGCATCTGCAGACCTAAGGGACACCGCAAGTGTTACATGTGCAAACATCACCATGGTAACACATTTCATACATGCTGAACATGTACCTGCATGCATGGCGCCGGGGAAGGGCGGCGGTCCGGGTGGATGCACGCCTTGTGGGCCTCCATGGTGCATCCCCATGTTGGGCGGCATGGAAGGCATGGACCCAGGAGGTGGCATGGGAGGGAATGCTCCAGGGGGGGGCATCCCTGCACGGAAAGAGGCTGCGGTCATGTTTAATAAGGAGCAACTTGATTACATAAGGCTTTTACCTGCAATCATCCCGGGCCCCATTGAGGTCAGGACCGGCGGCGGGACAGCCTGTGGCGGAGGGGCATCGGCGAACAGCTGATGAGGCCTGTCCGCCTGCGAGAGCGGGTTCTGGGCGGCGAGGAGTCGCTCGGCGGCAGAGCCGTGGCGCTCTCCTTTTGAGTCCTTTTTGAAGGCGTAGGACACGGTGATGGGCCTGTTGCACAGGTACTGGCCATTCATGGCCTCGATGGAGGCGTCCGACGCGTCGAAGCTGGCAAAATTGATGAAGGCGTAGCCCTTGGAGTTGCCCGTGTCAGGGTCACGCATGATCTTGGGTGTCTGGAGGATGACACCGAACGCACTGAACGTGTCGTAGAGGAGCTTCTCATCGATCTCCGGGTCCAGGTTGCCGATGAAGATGTTGGCGCCCACATCCAGGTTTTTATTGTGCGCCGACGCCTTATTGACTCGGATGGGTTTGCCATAGAGTTTGATCATGTTCATGATTTTGATGGCGTAGTCGGCATCTTCTTCACTAAGGAACTCCACAAAGCCATACCCTGAAACATGCAAAGATTGTCGTATCAGCTGCCAATTACATCACATAGTAGTGATGGGCGATATGGCCTAAAACAGGGGTGTCCAAACTACGCTCTGGCCTGCGAGGCATCACAAGTTTAATAAGAAGATTGGCTCACAGCCTGCTTTTGCCTGAAGTTGGTCCCCTGTGAATTTAAAGTACCAGTAAATGAAAAAACAAGTTGACTTTATACGCTTAATTGTGATTTATTGTATAAATTATACATATCCAATTCTATTTGCAATCCAAAAAATACAGCATAAAAACCACAAAATGCCACAGTTTCAGACGGCCATTTTGAATATTCCGCTCAGAATGTCTTTGGCAATTTCCGTAAATTCGGGGTGGGATGACGTCACGATGGGAACGCTTCTGCTCTCTAAACATATCAGCAGATCAGTCATATTGGAGATGAGCAAACATTGGAAAGAGATGTTCTTTTTTTATGCATTCTACAACATACATAAATAAATAAAAAGTCAGCTAAGAGGAGTCAATGGGGGCTCTCTATTACGCCCACAAAACTTTCTAAATAACCATACAAAACTATTTACATGACCTGAATATTGACCAAATATTAGCAATATTGTTAATATAAGCGCTAACGTAGACAAACTATTTTTAGCGGTGCATTGATAACAGAGCGCTAACTCCGCTGCTCCATCGTATCTCGGCTTGCCAAAGTTATTCTAGATTATAAATCATGACTTTCATCTGGATAATAGAACGATTCAGCCATACATATAGTAGTTGTTCATCTGTGCCAATCAATTTATACTCGGACATGGAAACAAATGCACAACAACCGAAGACTTGTGTCTGCAGGAAGCAACTTTTACGTTTAAACCTTTGTGTGAATGATGATTAATTCTTCATCTAAACGGGAACATATGAACACATCAGTCGTCATTGCAGTAAGAGCAGCGATCGTTTTATTTTGTTTGTTGTTTGTATTTCGTGCTTCACTAAAGCTGCACCTGTTTAGCACACAGCTTAGAAAACTTGTAGCCAATCCTCCTAATTTTCCGGCGAAAAAACATAAGGTTCTAGATCATCATTTGTCCCAAAGTAATCGTTAGCTCTCACAAAGTCCTCATGATTAGCATTGTTGTTGATGGGGAAGGGATCTGTGGTTCCTACCTCTACGTGTAGTATCAAGTGACTGACTGGCTTGCTCATTATCTCTCAAAATGCCACGGGAATCTCTGTGAGATTGATATTGTTTTGATCATATCTATTTAATCGTAAACTTTGCAAGTCTTTTGGTGTTATAAATTATATATATATATATATATATATATATATATATATATATATATGTACCGTATTTTCCGCACCATTAGCCGCACCTAAAAACCACAAATTTACTCAAAAGCTGACAGTGCGGCTTTTAACCCGGTGCGCTTTATATATGGATAAATATTAAGATTCATTTTCATAAAGTTTCGATCTCGCAACTTAGGTAAACAGCCGCCATCTTTTTTCCCGGTAGAACAGGAAGCGCTTCTTCTTCTACGCAAGCAACCGCCAAGGTAAGCACCCGCCCCCATAGAACAGGAAGCGCTTCTTCTTCTACTGTAAGCAACCACCCGCCCCCGGAAGAAGAAGAAAAAACGCGCGGATATCACCGTACGTTTCATTTCCTGTTTACATCTGTAAAGACCACAAAATGGCTCCTACTAAGCGACAAGGATCCGGTTCATGAAAAGACGCAATCTCTCCATCCGCACACGGATTACTACCGTATTTCACAGCAACTGATATTCCTGTGAACCGCACTGTGGAACGGGAGCATGTACGGTGAATATTCGCACCACAGGGAATGAGAAGTCATCCTTCACTGTGGTTCTAGCTTGCCATGCTAACTTCCACCCGTGGTGATATTCAAAAGGAAGACCTTGCCAAAAGAGACCTTTCCAGCCGGCGTCATCATAAAAGCTAACTCGAAGGGATGGATGAAGAAAAGATGAGCGAGTGGTTAAGGTAAGTTTAAGTTTACGCGAAGAGGCCGGGTGGCTTTTTTCACGCAGCTCTGTCCATGTTGATATACGTATGTTTGTGATTGCACATTTGCGTACATTTTGGGAGTGAACAGAGTTGTTAGAACGCTGGTTTTTAATATATTATTAAAGTTTGACTGACCTATCTGACTGTTTTTTTGACATTCCTTTAGCGCAGTTAGATGCGGCTTACAACATGGGGCGGCTTATTGGTGGACAAAGTTTTGAAATATGCCGTTCATTGAAGGCGCGGCTTTTAACCCAGGGCGCCTTATGGTGCGGAAAATACGGTAGCTTCAATATAGTGCCAATTTGTTTTTCCACTCTACTGGTACTTTAATCAAAGTGATCTTGCCGCCGTCTTTTGGACAAAGGTAGAATCGGTAATTGACAACCAGGAGTTTCATTTGGAAACATACTGAGCACAGCATCAATATATAAGACCCAATCCAAACAAGTTTTCTCACTCATAGTGTAAATTGACTTTAACCAACAAATAAAGTCAACTCACGGTCGCATATAATACACCTCATGCAGTGCTCATTGAACTTTGTGGACTATATAAAACCGGTTCAAGCACTAAATATAATTTAAAATTACAAATATATAAATTCACTACAGTGCTTGATGGGTGATATGCAAAACACTCTCCACATTTCCCCAATTTTGGCACATTTGATCTGTTTGACATTTCTGATTGATTACAAAACTTTAAGGAGGTCATCAGGGAAGTAAACAAGGCAGGAGACGAACTTTCACATACTGTTAATATTCAACGGTTTATCGTTTATACTTCATACTGCATTGTCATCACAGTCTGATGTGGTGGGGTTGTTAAAGTTGAAGTAGTTGAAGTTATATGACTGACGAGTCTACTGACAGATATAAGTTAGAACTTCACGCTACTTTATATTAGAATAACAAGAAGATAAAAAAAAGAAGAAGCGTATCGACGGACTACAATGGTGGACGCTCGTAAATTTTCAGGATTTATGCAGATCAGCGGGTACCAGAAAAAAAGAAAAGTTGGTTTTGCGTAATATTGCGAAACAAAACGGCAGGTAATATGTCTGCTGACGGGGGCCATTTTGCGGTCCTTATACACACACCATAGCAAAACTCGTACATCTGACTACGGTAGCCGTAATGCGCCGTCAATCCATCAAGCGGTGCGACTTCATAGCTTACCAAAGTCGTACTAAAACATTTTGACATATTTTTGAGCGCTGTGTGTAATGTTCTATGTTCTCATTGGAACATTTAAAGTTTTGGTGCTGCTTACTAGCACTATATTGCAGTCTACACATGTCTCTTACCGTATTTTCCGCACTATAAGGCGCACCGGATTATTAGCCGCACCTTCTATGAATTACATATTTCATAATTTTGTCCACCAATAAGCCGCCCCGGACTAAAAGCCGCGCCTACGCTGCGCTAAAGTGAATGTCAAAAAAACGCTGCGCTAAAGTGAATGTCAAAAAAACAGTCAGATAGTTCAGTCAAACTTTAATAATATATTGAAAACCAGCGTTCTAACAACTCTGTCCCAAAATGTACGCAAATGTGCAATCACAAACATAGTAAAATTCAAAATGGTGTAGAACAATAGCAACATAATGTTGCTCGAACGTTAATGTCACAACACACAAAATAAACATAGCGCTCACCTTCTGAAGTTATTCTTCATTCGTAAATCCTTCGAATTCTTCGTCTTCGGTGTCCGAATTGAAAAGTTGGGCGAATACGGGATCCAAAATGGCCGGTTCCGTCTCGTCGAAGTCACCGGAGTCAGTGTCACTGTTGTCCAGCAGTTCTGTGAATCCTGCCTTCCGGAAAGGTCGGACCACAGTTGTGACCGAAACTATCTGCCCAGGCATTTACGATCCACTGGCAGATGTTGGCGTATGTCGACCGGCGCTATCTGCCCGTCTTAGTGAAGGTGTGTTCGCCTTCGGAGCTGTGTGAAAAAAGCCACCCGGCCTCTTCGCGTAAACTTCCCTTAACCACTCGCTCATCTTTTCTTCATCCATCCATCCCTTCGAGTTAGCTTTTATGATGACGCCGGCTGGAAAGGTCTCTTTTGGATGGGTGGAAGTTAGCATGGCAAGCTAGAACCACAGTGAAGGATGACTCCTCATTCCCTGTGGTGCGAATATTCACCGTACGTGCTCCCGTTCCACAGTGCAGTTCACAGGAATATCAGTTGCTGTGAAATACGGTAGTAATCCGTGTGCGGATGGAGAGATTGCGTCTTTTTATGAACCGGATCCTTGTCGCGTAGTAGGAGCCATTTTGTGGTCTTTACAGATGTAAACAGGAAATGAAACGTACGGTGATATCCGCGCGTTTTTTCTTCTTCTTCCGGGGGCGGGTGAAGCGCTTCCTGTTCTATGGGGGCGGGTGAAGCGCTTCCTGTTCTATGGGGGCGAGTGCTTTCCTTGGCGGTTGCTTGCGTAGAAGAAGAAGCGCTTCCTGTTCTACCGGGAAAAAAGATGGCGGCTGTTTACCGAAGTTGCGAGACCGAAACTTTATGAAAATGAATCGTAATAAAGCGCACCGGGTTATTAGGCGCACTGTCAGCTTTTGAGAAAAATTGTGGTTTTTAGGTGCGCCTTATAGTGCGGAAAATACGGTATGTGTGACTACCATCTACCTAGACACTTATCATTACACCATGTACCAAACAAAATAGCTTTGAGGTCGGTAAGCACAACCAGAATTATTCCGTGCATTAGGCGCACCAGGTTATAAGGCGCACTGTCCATTTTTGAGAAAATGAAGGGATTTTAAGTACGCCTTATAGTTTGAAAAATGCGTTAAATAAAATGAAAAATGTTGATCTAACCATTGTAGTATCAACCATACACTGATACTAGAGTTGTGCAATAGACAACACATATGATAGGATATTGTTCTATCATGATAATGCATGTTGATGACACAGCAGTGTCTTGCAAGTTTGACAGCGACAAGCTAATGTTAGCATACACGTTAGCATGTACATATTCACCATACATTCAAATGTCAGCTCTTCAACATTCAAACCATTTAAACATTCTAACTATTACATCCGTTCCACGTTCCATTAGCATTTCAGTTCAGCATTGGAACATTCACATGCAATTTCTACAGAAATTGCTTCATCTAGTTGATAATGTTACACTGCCATCCTGTGTGTTTGTCTTAATATAATTGTGATAAAAACGTTTTTATTATTCAATGATCTTGAAAATGTTAAGTATAGGCTTTGGTATGACCAATTGCTTGTGACTTCTTCCCGGAAGTTAAATGAAGCAGTGATCAACCAATCCAAGATGGCTGTTGTGCAGCAAGCAATGTGCAAACTATCTGAGTATGCAAGGGGATACATCTTCCTGCAAAAAGCAGATACGAGCAAAAACTACCGGTAACTATGCAATGGAACAGATCCCTTTACTTAATCAAATTTGTCATCTGATAAAGGATTATCCGTTTTATATCAATTATCCATTTTAGTGAAAAAAACTGAGATTTTATTTGTAAGCCATATCGCCCAGGCCAAACTGGATGGAGTGTGTGCTACTTTTGTTGTCGTCTTTTGTAAAATCGTGCACTACTGGCTCTTCTTGATTACTTCTTGAGGAACTCTGAAAAAACTTTTATCCTTTGAGATTTGAACAGTTCGTACAGTCATAAAAAACACAAGCGTAGGGGCAATTTTCTTCGCAAAAGGCAAAATGGCGCCGGGTACTCGTTGAGAACAGACGGTGCTTGACCACTACGCACATTTAATAAACCGGACGTGGCGTCATTAAAATCCAAGCAACAGTGTCAGAACTAATAACCAAATTTGTACTAGTGTCCAAAACTAATGTAAAGTATCCAAACAACAGAAAAACAACTGCTTATTACATTTAACATAAGTATAAATAGAACATGTTAAAACAGAAACAGAAAATTAGCGTGTAGAATAAAAATAGGTTTGACAAAATAATACTACCAGTATCGATGCAATATGGTAACGCATATGTCAGCACCTTAGGAGCCTTTGTAACCTGCTTTGAAATGGTTATTTTAGCATTTACATACAAAATAAATATTGAATCTATCGTTATCATGGAAGGCTGCAATATATAATCAAAATATAGATTTTAGACCATATCACCCGCCCTTTCTTAACAGATTTTATACTCGGTATTGTTACTGTTGATATTTGCATCGATCCACCCGCCAAAGCTCCATTGTCGGCCAAACATGTATCGTTCATATGGTGCAACCTTATCTTGTATAAGTAAATATCAACTTACCTTGATGTTGTCCTGTCACCCTGTCTTTAGGCATGTGTGTGTTGACAACAGGACCAGCCTGCAAAAAAAGCTCCCATAATAACGGCTCTGACACCTTCTCATCCAGGCCACCCACATACACCGTGGCATCTGTGCAAATAAAAAAACACACACACCAAAAGTCAACTAAAGCAGCCACGCACAACCCTTTTTGAGCCCGTAGGCTGCCTTGTTTTGTCTCTCTGAAAAACATGTGGTCCAGAGCACATTCTAATCCAATTCCACCATCATTTAAAAAACAATAAAGGTAAAATATGAAATAATAATACTTACGGCTAGGCCGATAAAACGATATCAATGTATATCGCTATACACACGTAATTTATATCAATAAAAAATGTGTTCCATAAAGCATTGGATATACATGTATTTTGGTCGAAAGAAATAACACCTCCAAAGACATGCACCTGGGGATAGGTTGATTGGCAACACTAAATTGGCCCTAGTGTGTGAATGTGAGTGTGAATGTTGTCTGTCTATCTGTGTTGGCCCTGCCATGAGGTGGCGACTTGTCCAGGGTGTACCCTGCCTTCCGCTCGATTGTAGCTGAGATAGGCTCCAGCGCCCCCCGCGACCCCAAAGGGAATAAGCGGTAGAAAATGGATGGATGGATGGAAATTGAATAGAATGAAGCAAAGTTGTTAGCATGAACAATGGCACTCGCGGGGAAAGGTTCAGTCAGCAATGGGAGGGACAGGCTTAACAGCCAATCATGGAACAGTATCATTTATTATGTTTAGTTGCGCCATCTTGCTGTATCGCTGTTTATTTTCTGCATGTAGTGAGAAGAAAAACTAAAAATGAGTGCTGCAAAGAGCGGAGGAATTGTCGATAAAACAGGAAGTCCAGTCAACAGTGTGGCAGTTTTTTAGAATTTTTTTTCAAACGGATCGTAGTCCTTTACTGCCCTCACCTTTTCTCCTAATTCCTCACCCGTTCCCTATTCAAATGTATGGAAACCGGTAGGAGCTAATGTGCAGGACTGTATAGATAAAATAAATAACCAAATATAACAAATGTGCTACCGGTACTTTACAATAATAATTTCGTCCAATACTATTTGATTTATTATTACTGCATAACAAATTCATTTTCATACTTGAATAAGAAAAACAGACCAAATTAAATGTTACATAACCATAACTTCCTAACAGTTAACCTGCAAAAGAATTATTCTCGGGTTTCTCTATGCTTACATTTTCACACTTTGCACTATTTTGCTACAATTTATTAAGCATTTCTTACAAAGTCCTCGTTCCTGCAGCTTAAGTTAAATAGATTATTGTTAAGTGTTTAATGTGATTTTAGAATTCTGTTTACGTTGATTGTTTTCCATGTTTGTGTTGACTTTTCCTTACCTTTCTGCTTTGATAGCTACACTATATTGCCAAAAAGTATTTGGCCACCTGCCTTGACTCACATATGAAGTTGAAGTGCCATCCCATTCCTAACCCATAGGGTTCAATATGATGTGGGTCCACCTTTTGCAGCTATTACAGCTTCAAGTCTTCTGGGAAGGCTGTCCACAAAGTTGCAGTGTGTTTATAGGAAATTTCGACCATTCTTCCAAAAGCGCATTGGTGAGGCCACACACTGATGTTGGTCGAGAAGGCCTGGCTTTCAGTCTCCGTTCTAATTCATCCCAAAGGTGTCCTATCGGGTTCAGGTCAGGACTCTGTGCAGGCTAGTCAACTTCATCCACACCACACTAGGGATGTCCCGATCCAGGTTTTTGCACTTCCGATCCGATATTGTTTTTGCATTTCCGATCCGATACCGATACTGACCGATACTGGCCTATCCGAGCATGTATTAAAGTTTAAAGTTATTTAGCCTACTTAGCTGTCAGAATCATGTTGAAGAGGGCTTTAGTACTCTTGATAACAACTAGCCAGCTGAATTAGGGAAGTTTGAATAATACACAATGGTTGGTAACAAGAAACTGACCTGTTTATTCAAGGATAAACACAAAATAGACAAAATTATACATGACAAACTGAAATGGCATCATTGAACTAGGGCTGGGCGATATGGCCTTTTTTTAATATTGCGATATTTTAAGGCCATATTGCGATACACAATATATATCTCGATATTTTGCCTTAGCCTTGAATGAACACTTGATGCATATAATCACAGCAGTATGATGATTCTATGTGTTTTGATTGATTGATTGAGACTTTTATTAGTAGGTTGCACAGTGAAGTACATATTCCGTACAATTGAACACTAAATATAAGTTTTTCAACTTGTTTAAGTCGGGGTCCACTTAAATTGATTCATGATACAGATATATACTATCAGATATATACTATCATCATAATACAGTCATCACACAAGATAATCACATTGAATTATTTACATTATTTATAATCCAGGGTGTGAAGGGGGGCGCCGGATGTAAGTGTCAAAAAGACAGCCAAAAGAGTTTGATATGAGAATAAATCTAAAGTTAAAATATAGGGTAGAAATGCATCCATTTGCAGGAAATGTATTCTTGATTTTCAAAATTTTCTTTCAAGGCTTGCATGTCTACATTAAAACATTCTTCTTCATACTGCATTAATATATGCTACTTTTAAACTTTCATGCAGAGAAGGAAATCACAACTAAAAAAATCACTAATTTTTTCATACGGTGTTGATGTGGAAATTTTTGCCTCGGCATTTTGATGGTGTGGGCGTGTGGCACCGAATGGAGATAAGTGTCTCGACAGACGTCACAATATTTGAACAATGATGACGAAAACTGTTTTCTCTGTCGTGTCCGTGTGTCGAAAATTGTTATGCGCTTATTTTTTTATTTGATTTTGTGCGTGGCATAGATTTGCTATGCGCAGAGGACGCTTAAACAGTGCGCAATTGCACAGGCGAGCACCTTAGAGGGAGCGTTGCTCGCACGGCTGCGCTAGCATCACAGCTAACGTTAGCCATGCTGCTACCTCTCTGCTCCGCGAGGGCGTATGCGTATGTGACGTATGTCGTGACAGTATGTGACGTGTGTAAGAAGGTGCACTTGCTGTCTGTGAGAGGGAGACACAGGAAAGAGTGAGAAGAGCCTGTCGTGTACTGCCAGCAGCTAAAAGCAACTGCGTGAGAATTCACAGACCTGTGGATGTGTTGAAGGTGTGCTAGAAAATGCGGAACGGAAATTAGGGAGCAGCAGAAAAGTGGAATGTATTATTTAAATTGGTGCGTTGGAAAACACGGACCAGAGTTTTTTTTTAAACTGGATCTGGATCGGCATTTTCCCATGCCTTGCCGTTACGCAATTTTTGGCAAATATTGGCAGCCGATCCGATCCAAATATCGGATCGGGACATCCCTACACCACACTCTGTCATCAATGTCTTTATGGACCTTGCTTTGTGCACTGGTGCACAGTCATGTTGGAAGAGGAAGGGGCCCGCTCCAAACTGTTCCCACAAGGTTGGGAGCATGGAATTGTCCAAAATGTTTTGGTATCCTGGAGCATTCAAAGTTCCTTTCACTGGAACTAAGGGGCCAAGCCCAACTCCTGAAAAACAACCCCACACCATAATTCCTCCTCCACCAAATTTCACACTCGGCACAATGCAGTCCGAAATACACCGTTCTCCTGGCAACCTCCAAACCCAGACTCGTCCATCAGATTACCAGATGGAAAAGTGTGATTCATCACTCCAGAGAAGGCGTCTCCACTGCTCTAGAGTCCAGTGGTGACGTGCTTTACACCACTGCATCCGACACTTTGCATTGGACTTGATGATGTATGGCTTAAATGCAGCTGCTCGGCCCTGGAAACCTATACCGTGAAGCTCTCTGCGTACTGTACATGGGCTAATTGGAAGGTCACAAGAAGTTTGGAGCTCTGTAGAAACTGACTGTGCAGAAAGTCTGCGACCTCTATGCACTATGCAAAGTCACTGAGCTCCTGAGAGCGGCCCATTCTTTCACAAATGTTTGTAGAAACAGTCTCCATGCCTAAGTGCTTGATTTTATACACCTGTGGCCGAGCAAAGTGATTAGGACACCTGATTCTGTTAATTCGGATGGGTGGCCAAATATTTTTGGCAATATAGTGTACTTTTTTCCTGGTCCATAGTTTCCATAAGTCATTTGAAAATATCAATGATTATCAATATCGACCACTATAGCAAAACTTATATCGTGATACAGGTTTCAGCCATATCGCCCAGCACTTATAACACTGTAAAACACAAAATATATGCTGACTCGACCAACTACAAAGAGAGGATTGTCTCTCTTGGTTTGCCGTAGTTTTCCTCACTTCCATTTACAAGCACTTTTAGCCTGCTAAGCTAACAGTATCCACTAGCAAACTGTATGTATTGCGTCCATTTGCGAAGAACAATAAAAAGAATAACGAGGGTAGTTATGCATCATCACAACAAATACACACGAACATATTAGACCGCTAACAAGAGTTGTTTAGATATAGTGTTAAGAAAAATTAGCGGCGAGCAGCTAAGCTAACGACTCCGGCATGTGTTTGCGCGTGAACAATTATTAGCGAAGCAGGAAGCCTAGGGAAGCCAACAAAGAGTCTGAATGGCAGCCAACACTACAAACATTGAGGGAAGATAACAAATGCAAGCACTGAACAATAGCATTACCTTGGTTTCTTTCGGAAATCGGTCCCGCTGCCATGTTGAATGAACAACGGTGGGATGCCGTTTGGAAAGAAGCCCCGCCTCCTCCGGTGTCGTAGGCGGAAGTTGGAAATCTCTTTTTATTTTTGCCATTTAGTTTAAGGCGAAACCGAAATTCTCTCTTTAGTTTAATGATTTAAAGTTATGATAAACTCTTGGAATATTGTAAAAGTAGAAAAACCCTTAATTATCTTTATTGGAAGAATTTAAGTTGTTTTAAATAAGCCCACTATTGTATATTTGTGTGGATGCTCCATATATACGTACATGCATATGTTGTTTTAGACCAAAATGTATCTATTTATTGTGTGGATGCCACAAAGAATTCACACATATGTTGTTCTATTTACTAGTATTGTGTGAATGTCAATACATTCACACAATAAGATTCTAAGCCAAAAATGAATCAACCTATTGTTGTGTGAAAGCCTTGTAATTTATTGATTGTTTGATTGAAACGTTTATTAGTAGATTGCACAGTACAGTACATATTCCGTATAATTAACCACTAAATGGTAACACCCGAATACGTTTTTCAACTTGTTTACCAATTCATAGTAATTCAATATGGGCCTGCTGCTATGCAAGCACCCATTCACTCCATATTATTATTGCTTGGATAGGCTCCAGCACCCCCCGTGATCCTGAGAGGGACAAGCGGTAGAAAAAAGGATGGATGGAGTCAGTGTTTCCCACACATTCATTTATTTGTGGCGGCCCGCCACGAAAGAATTACGTCCGCCACAAATGGATTTTTCGGCTTTTGACTCGCTCGACTGCTCATAAAAGCAATGGATGGGACTGTATGTGAATGTTGCTTGTAGTTACACCTCCGGTGCAGTAGGTGGCGGTAGCCTACTATGCATTGTAACTCCGCCAATAGCACTTCATTCACCTGGTGGGCCAGAAGAAGAAGAAGAAGAAGAAGAGGGACGGACGGTGTTGTGCCAGAAAACGCACTCCTGACGCGGGAGCGCGCTTACGTCACTCGGTTGCATCACTCGTCTAGAAAAGTATATCTAACTCGGCTGTTGGCTGAAATCGCCTCTTTTTAATCGCCTCTTTTTAATCGCCTCTTTCGGCATAAAAAAGTACATAAAGTGAAATAATCCAAGTTTTCTTTACTTGTGCTTTACTTGTGGATGAATTAAAAATTGTGAGCCTTTAATGATTTCGCCGTCATTCAAGTGGCTGAAATCGCCTCTTTCGGCATAATAAAGTACATAAATGATAATAAATGGGTTGTACTTGTATAGCGCTTTTCTACCTTCAAGGTACTCAAAGCGCTTTGACACTACTTCCACATTTTACCCATTCACACACACATTCACACACTGATGGAGGGAGCTGCCATGCAAGGCGCTAACCAGCACCCATCAGGAGCAAGGGTGAAGTGTCTTGCTCAGGACACAACGGACATGACGAGGTTGGTACTAGGTGGGGATTGAACCAGGGACCCTCGGGTCGCGCACGGCCATTCTTCCACTGCGCCACACCGTCCCACATAAAGTGAAATTATCCTTACGTGTGGATGGATTCCAAATTGTGAGCATTTAATGATTTCGCCGTCATTAGATCAGATAAGGCGAAAACAATAACCAATTAATATTGGAATATTTGCTGTCCCGAAAATGTAGTATTGTCTACCTTGACAGCTATACTGTAAAGAATATGTACACCAAAGTAAACCTCTATATGTACTTTTTTAGAGACATCAAGAAGAACGAATGTTTGCTGCTTCATTCGACGTGTTGTCGTGATCCAATACTCGTATTTTAAAAATATGACATTTTCTTTAACTTTAAGGAGCTCATGGGTGGGGTGGGGGGGGGGGGGGGGGGGGTGCATTTCACACCTGCCACAGAATGCACCCCCCATCTATCTCTGGCTAGGAAGGTCCTAGAGACATGAAACTCACCCTGGTTACTCATCATAGCCCCCCCGGTATACACTGAAAACCATGTGATGATCGGACTACCAGAACTGGAGTTATGGGGGGGTGCATTTCCCACCTGCCACAGAATGCACCCCCCATCTATCTCTGGCTAGGAAGGTCCTAGAGACATGAAACTCACCCTGGTTACTCATCATAGCCCCCCGGGTATACACTGAAAACCATGTGAAAATTGGACTACCAGAAGTGGAGTTATGGGGGGGTGCATTTCTCCCCTGCCATAAAATGCACCCCCCATCTATCTCTGGCTAGGAAGGTCATAGAGACATATGAAACTCACCCTACGGCGAAATCATTAAATGCTCACAATTTGGAATCCATCCACACGTAAGGATAATTTCACTTTATGTACTTTATTATGCCGAAAGAGGCGATTTCAGCCACTTGAATGACGGCGAAATCATTAAAGGCTCACAATTTTTAATTCATCCACAAGTAAAGCACAAGTAAAGAAAACTTGGATTATTTCACTTTATGTACTTTTTTATGCCGAAAGAGGCGATTTAAAAGAGGCGATTTCAGCCAACAGCCGAGTTAGATATACTTTTCGAGACGAGTGATGCAACCGAGTGACGTAAGCGCGCTCCCGCGTCAGGGGGTGCATATTATGGCAGGGGTGCGTTTTCCGGCACAACAACTGACGGAATCAAAATACTCGCCGGCTACTTTTCATAATGATGGCGCTTCCTACGTTTCTACCTCAAACGTCCAAAAGCTGCTGAAAGCCTTGATCCAGGATGCCATGGAGAAAAAAACTTAAATGGTGCCTTTTGGCGACAGTTAGCAGCTTGGTGGCTCATAGCCGGCTAGCTAACGCTTGCTAGCGTGGTAGCATTGCTTCATTTTTACAGGTGTTATAGGTAGATACTAGGTTATAGCTGCATCGCTCGCGGCTCGTCATATATTTAACGTTAATCTGTGATTTCACCGAGCGTTTCACTGACGGTGAGCAGCCTGACGCTGCTTCATTAACACCGCCGCTGTTTGACTCGGGGGCCGGGGCAGACGCACGTAGTAACAGTCACGTGTTACAATACCGACGAGCTAACGTGTCCAGGTTATAACCATGTTGTCAATAAACACACATGGACTGAAGCTAAATTGTCCACTGTCCACTGCAGCATGTGAATGCAATGAAAAGAATAAAATCTGAGCCAACCATCTGTTAAAATGTTGTCCAGGTTAATGTTTTGGCCATTAAAAGCCCTTCATTTCAAGATTTCAACTGTGATCGGGCTTTAAACAGGTGGCTGACCTGTTCAGATGAGTGTAACTGCTACTGGTCAAATAATGTGAAATAGCATTTAATTTTACATGTATGCAATGCCATTTAAATGTAATTATAGATAATAATAATAATAAATACTGTGTAGTGTTGTAAATAGTCTACGGGAAGGATTTTAGTAAGATATAAGCCATGAGCACTACACAGCCAGAAAAAAACCTAGGCAGGACAAGTAAAAATATTGGGGCAAGTAGATTTGAGAAGTCAGGCAAGTAGAAAAAACCTTAACGTTGAACCCTGCATGTGTTGAGCTGCTGCCGCTTAAGGTTAGACGGCACTGTACATAGAGCGCTTCTGCTCGTTAGTAATAAATTCTAATGTTGGATGTTCACTCCTTCACACAGATGAGTATAGAAAAATATTTTCAACGGCCGAAAAGGGCTCGACTTGGAGAGGAGGTAGGCCTACAGTCCGGACCACAGGTGCGACCTGTTCAGCAGCAGGAGGAGGAGGAGGAGGTTGACTGACTGTGGCAGGACACCTCTGCCTCTGTTTCACTTCATGTTGCTGGTAAATAATATGGTTGTAGTAGTAGGCTAAAGTTAAATTATTTAGTATTCACTAATTAAAGGGGCAGAGCTTTAAGAGAAAAAAAGGGTGGAGTGCCATCTCCGGGTTGGGGAGGAGATCTTGCCCCAAGTGGAGGAGTTCAAGTACCTCGGAGTCTTGTTCACGAGTGAGGGAAGAGTGGATCGTGAGATCGACAGGCGGATCGGTGCGGCGTCTTCAGTAATGCGGACGCTGTATCGATCCGTTGTGGTGAAGAAAGAGCTGAGCCGGAAGGCAAAGCTCTCAATTTATCGGTCGATCTACGTTCCCATCCTCACCTATGGTCATGAGCTTTGGGTTATGACCGAAAGGACAAGATCACGGGTACAAGCGGCCGAAATGAGTTTCCTCCGCCGGGTGGTGGGGCTCTCCCTTAGAGATAGGGTGAGAGGCTCTGCCATCCGGGGGGAGCTCAAAGTAAAGCCGCTGCTCCTCCACATCGAGAGGAGCCAGATGAGGTGGTTCGGGCATCTGGTCAGGATGCCACCCGAACGCCTCCCTAGGGAGGTGTTTAGGGCACGTCCGACCGGTAGGAGGCCGCGGGGAAGACCCAGGACACGTTGGGAAGACTATGTCTCCCGGCTGGCCTGGGAACGCCTCGGGGTCCCACAGGAAGAGCTGGACGAGGTGGCTGGGCAGAGGGAAGTCTGGGCTTCCCTGCTTAGGCTGCTTCCCCCGCGACCCGACCTCGGATAAGCGGAAGAAGATGGATGGATGGATGGAGCTTTAAGAGACATTTTAGCTTATATATTTTATAAGATATATTTTTTGTAAGAACCACAATTAATAAATATATTTCAGTGAATAACTAATTGTTCAAATCTGTATATAAATATGTACATAAAATGTTGTAATTATATTCCCACTCCGCGTTCTTCTTGGTCATCGCCGCTGCCGCCACCGCCCCCCCGCCCGCCCGCCCCACGACCACACCACCACAAATAGATGCCTGTCCTGTGGGAAACACTGGAGTGGTGGACTTCACAGTTTATAAACTGCCACAGTCTATAAAATCCGCAACACCTCCCTGATACCGAAGTACATGTCAAACTACTTCCATAACGTAAATGACCGCCATAACCACAACACCAAAGGGAGCTCCACTAACCACGTTAAACCCAGATTCCGATCTAACAAAGGTCTTCACTCATTCTCCTTCTATGCCACATCAATATGGAATGCACTCCCAACAGGTGTAAAAGAAAGGGCATCTCTATCCTCCTTCAAAACCTCACTAAAAGAGCACCTCCAGTCAACTTCAACCCTTAACTAACACCCTCCCTTCCTCATCATACCTCCCCGGATTGTAAATATTCAAATGTAAATAATCAAATGTATATACTTGTTCTTATGCTTTCTGAGCTCACTATGGTCACCGCTCGCTGTACATATCCTACCAAGTGAGACCTACACTGTTACAATGTCCATTTCTCTGATGATGCATTTGTTGATGACTGAAGTGCTGATATCACCCTCCAGCGAGTTAATCCATTTTGGGGGGAGTTGAGGGGATGATTTAATTATGATGCGTTCAAGAGTCTTACGGCTTGAGGGAAGAAGCTGTTACAGAACCTGGAGATTCTGCTTCGGAGGCTGCGGAACCTCTTTCTAGAGTCCAGCAGTGAAAACAGTCCTTGGTGGGGGTGGGAGGAGTCTTCGCAGATTTTCTGAGCCCTGGTCAGGCAGCGGCTTTTTGCGATCTCCTGGATAGGAGGAAGAGGAGTCCTGATGACCTTTGTAACCTCTTGCGTTAGGCTAACTATTCTAACTATACCAACAGTTAGTATTTCAAGATTCATAATACATCTCAGTACAGCATCAGCTCTTCAGCTCTCAAACCATTTTGGACCTTTAAACTTTTTCAACTTTCAAACAGTTTCTACATTCCATTAGAATTTCAGTTCAGCGTCAGCTCTTCAACATTGAAATTGTTTCAACACTTAATTTATTCTTACGTCCATCTTGCACACACACACACACACACACCCACACACACACACACACACACACACACACACACACACACACACACACACACACACACACACACACACACACACACATTTGTATTGTTTCTTTTGTTTGTTTATATAAAGATGTTTGTACTGCCCTGAGCCAGTGTTTGAGTCATTGTTCCCATTCGGACTTTTTAAACGACGGACACTGTTCAGAAAAGCAACAACAATGATGCAGTCTACACGTTTGAGCTGCGACACGAAAACTTGGTCAGATCTTTGTGAATTATTGTGTATCTACATATTTTGTCTGTTCTGTATTGAAATCGCGGACTTGGTAATGTCTTATGTTTTCGTGTTTGCGTTGATTTGCGTCTGACGATCAAAGCTTGTTAGTACTTGTAGCATTACATTTGACCAAAAGAGGGCGACATTCGCTACACTTGGGGTTTACTTGTGTTAAGTCACATTCATTTGTATGCAATGTTTGTTAGGAATGTTATTTTATATGCAGACACGTGTGTAGTTTATTGTGTGAATGTATTGACACTAAACCCATTTTATTTATGTAAAATGCATAATGGACACCGTACTTTTTGTAATGTTTAGCTTATGTTTATAGTTTCAGTCTTTCAAACTCAACTGAAGAAATATAAAGAAAAAAAAAACTGAGGAAATAAAATAATAAATCCTCAACAAAACTTCTGGAGCTTCTGTTCTTTTATGCTGCAGCCTCCAACTGCACACGCTGGAGGCGAGTAACGAGGGCAAAATAATGCTGACTGCTCAATGTAGTTAATGTTTGAAATTTTGTAATATAAGTGCCTTAATTTGTCTGGAAATGTTCAATATGTACTGTTTGTGCTCTATTGTTCAGTAAAAAATGCCATTTAGTTGCAACATACCTCTT
Organism: Nerophis lumbriciformis; assembly: GCF_033978685.3. Taxonomy (NCBI): domain Eukaryota; kingdom Metazoa; phylum Chordata; class Actinopteri; order Syngnathiformes; family Syngnathidae; genus Nerophis; species Nerophis lumbriciformis. The sequence goes on along the minus strand of NC_084558.2, from coordinate 24,926,160 downwards.
AAGTCCACATTATTTCTAATACATTCTATAATTAATGTTTATTTCAACAATTTGCATCGAGATCGTAAATAATTCCTTTTTAGAATAGAAGGTACTTTATTGATCCCTGACGGAAATTCAGCACCACATTACATTTTGGGTTTGGTTGAGTAATTTACATTAGTCTTTTTTCCCCAACATGGTCATTTGATCATGATTTTACATCCTATGTGCAATGTTTTCTAATGGCCTTTAATCAATATTCAAATCGAGTTCTCACTCTTGTACTTACATGAAAGCACTCAGATAGTGTAAACATGTATGATTTTATTTATTATATAAATCTACTAAATGTATAAACATTGAATACAAAACACTCATAAAAATACACACAATGACCTGGATACGTTCTTTACAAACACCAAAATACTGTTTGGATAAGATGACGTAATAGAAATACTATGCACCCAAGGCAAAATGTTTTGTGTTAAAAGCCCTCAATATAAGGATCACACATGAATGTATTTCTCAGAAAGATGGCTTATGTTTAAAAAACAAACAAAAAAGACATACAATAGTAAAGTCATGGGAATGAAAGGCAGGCCCAGGATATAAACAGAGCTGCCAAATTGAGGTTAAAGTGAGCATTACAGCACATGAATGGTCTATTGTTCACGGCGCCATTTGAACTTCGAAACGCTTTGCTATGGTGACCAAATGACTTGCAGGCATATTTCTACTGCTGCTCCTCAGTAACATTGGATTCAACTGAATAGTGGCACGGTTTTATTAAAGGAAATGGGAGGGAAAAAGGGATTTAAGCAAGTTCGCCTGCTACCATGTTTGTAAAGGCACCATTATAAACACCATATAACGATTGAGCATTTACTGTGCTTTTGCTCTTTTTTTATATGCATTTCTGCATTAATCCAACTTTGAATCCTGCTGTTGTTCAACCAGCAATACTTGTGCCCACATCAACTCAAAGTTCAACAAAATAGTTCAAACAAGCAAGGAAATGTGGGTTCATCACATTTAGAGCATTGAAGTGCTACGGCTCTGCTACACTGTCGCGTGTGTTGTGTTGACTTAATTGACTCGCACGTGACGCACTTGCTCAAAGCATACCAGTCAAATAAAAACCTTGTGACCGGAGAAGTCAACAGTCTAAATTGCTGGAACAACATGTTTTTAGGTCCTTCGGTGGACTGGGAAAACGTACATTCTGATGCAAACACACCCATATTATGATGCACAATCCTGCGCATTTCTCTTCCACGCTAATAAAAAACACAGAAATGAGCACTAAATAGTTTTGATGGCCTCGCACATTCCCAGACGAAAAAGCAGCTGTGAGGCAAGACAACATGTAAACTCCAGCCAGCTGGTGCGGCAATTTGACAAGGAAAAAAAAAGCGCATTTTGTAATGACGAGGCACCAAAAAGGTAACAAGCAATCGTGGCTTGTTTGGCGGCTGGAGGCGTTTTTAGTGCGCGGGCAGCGTGGCGGCGTTAGCGGCGTTGAGCTGGCCCACGGCTAACATCAGGATGTCCTTCTTCTCCTTGTAGAAGCGCAGCTCCCGCCCGGCCAGCCTGGCGTCCTCCAGCTCACGCTCGGTGGACGCCAGCTCGTGGGCAATGGTGCTGGCTACACTCTGATCCCGGTTCACCCAGTCGGCCGCCATCTGGGTGCGCATGTCGTCGTCCAGCGCCCGGTGGGAGTAGTGAGCAAGCACTTCCTGCGAGGCGAGACAAAGGTTTTTGTGAGGTTTCTCTGTGTGACTCAGGACTTTATTTACACCATAAAATCATCAGCTAAATACAAATAAAACAATTACAAAAAAAGACACATTTATCATTTAAATTTTCTAAGTATTATTACAAAATAATTACATATTAAACAATATTGTTATGAACATAATCTTAAAAAATATATCATTAAAAATCATGTGTATATGAATATAAAAGAAAATACTTTACTGTGAATTGAGAATTATTTATAAATACGTAATTCAACGAATTTGAATTTAAACTTTTTTATGAAAATATAGAATACGTCAAATTCCAAGAATGATTTACCCAAACTTATTTCACTTGAACGGCAACATGTGCGAGATGTTGTGTGTGGGGAAAAAACCCTCAAACCGCTAAGCACGGCGCTACAGCGTGACGATTGAAACCATGTGTCTTGTTTAAGACTGGATACGCTACCTGACGGGAACACTGGCGTTCCCTCATGGCTTTCAGGCTTCCGTTCCAGTGGAGGAGCTGGAAAACTGTCATCAGCTCCTGAAACACGCACACAAGAGAGGAAGAGGGAGAGTGTAAAGCCTAACGACACATGCATGTGCAAGTGAACGCACCGTATGTGCGTATTGTATCTAATGGAGAGGATTCCAGCTTGTTTTAGTACAGAAAGTGGATTAAGTTGATATGGACATGTGCCCCAGGTTTGATTCACCCTATTGACAAGAGGTGGCATTGCTGAGGAGCATCCTGTTGAATAAAAGCTAAATATGAGAGGTCACTTTTTGTATGTAATTTTAATAAACAGTATCAATAATAAAAATAGACTTGGCACCCCTTCTTGGAGTTTTTAAATGGAACCACAATTCATCCAAAAAGCGATTACTATTATTACCACAACCCCAGTGATGGTCACGCTACTTGGAAAATGTAGTAAGCTAAGCTATTAGTTACTCCTGATTAAATGTAGCCAAGCTACAGGGGAAGTTATCATCTGAGAATTGTAGCAAGCTACACGGCAAAAGTAGCTTGCTACATCCAAGTTACATATATATATATATACATACATACATACATTTTCTACCGCTTGTCCCTTTCGGGGTCGCGGGGGGTGCATATATGATATATACATATATACATTGTGGCTTGTGCAGCCCGTTGAGACACTTGTGATTAAGGGCTATATAAATAAACTTTGATTGATTGATTATTGATATATATATATATATATATATATATATTTATTATATCATATCATATGTATATGCTAATTACAGTGAGGCAAAAAGTAGTTAGTCAGCCACCAATTGTGCAAGTTCTCCCACTTAAAAGCTTGCACAATTGGTGGCAAGTTGCCTCTCATTGGCCGGTCCGTAATGTTTCGCCCTAACCTTAGCCAATTGTTAGCCAATATTGTCACGTGATTATTACAAATTCTACAATTTATTTTTATTTCTAACTTTTAACTTGATCTTTATTTTAACATTTTATTGTCCTTAACACTGTACAAGCTATCTACTGTCTTTTTTTAAACACCTACTTGCTTATAGGTTAGGTTGCCTTTCGTTCATCACTGCTTGTCTATATATATATTTTAAATCTTAAAACATCATTATTTACCCTTTAACATTGTGCAAACATATTTAATAATGTCACTTTTTCCCTTTTTAAAATCATATGCGCCTATTTGTATTTTATTTTTAGATCTTAATTAGATTTGATCATTCTTCTTTAGCATCTTATTCACTGCAGTCTCTAGTTCAGGGGTCACCAACGCGGTGCCCGCGGGCACCAGGTAGCCCGTAAGGACCAGATGAGTAGCCTGCTGGCCTGTTCTAAAAATAGCTCAAATAGCAGCACTTACCAGTGAGCTGCCTCTATTCTTTTAATTTTATTTATTTACTAGCAAGCTGGTCTCGCTTTGCTTGACATTTTTAATTCTAAGAGAGACAAAACTCAAATAGAATTTGAAAATCCAAGAAAATATTTTAAAGACTTGGTCTTCACTAACTGACAAAGAAACAGATAACAGATTTGGTGTCCAGTTCAAAGTGTGACATGATGTATTAAAAAATTTGAGTTGACTTTTGTATTTTACATGAGTTATTATTTGTACAAACATGGTGCAAAGTAATTCATGATTTGTTAAAAAACGTTAGTGGCTAGCTAGTTAAAATGGGATATTGTGATTTCACAAGACTGTCTTAGAAGTGATCATTTGAAAATGTTCAATTTGAAAAATGTGCATATAAAAATAAAGTGTTGCATATTGATATTTATCTGTTTCTATATATATTTATTGTGAGAAATCATTAAGATGATCAGTGTTTCCACAAAGATAAATATCATTAATTATTAATAATAACAGGGTTAAAGGTAAATTGAGCAAATTGGCTATTTCTGGCAATTTATTTAAGCGTGTATCAAACTGGTAGCCCTTCGCATTAATCAGTACCCAAGAAGTAGCTCTTGGTTTCAAAAAGGTTGGTGACCCCTGCTCTGGTTTATCTACTATTTATGTGAATGGACAACCCCGTTTTGCCACTTTTTGCTTTTGCCAGAGGAACTACGGTGCACCAAAAGGGTCAAAATCCTTAATGCTACACCTGTAGATAATCCCTGATAGCAGCTAAAAGGATTATCAAACCATTTCCTGTACATAAATAACATTCACATGTTGTTTTTTTTTGTGTGTAACTGACCTGAAACTCCAGCATTGATTTTCCTTTGTTGGATTCCAACATGAAGCGGAACGCCCCAATTCCTGTGTTTGGATTGTCAGCCTCCTCTCGGTTTCCCTGTGAGAGACGACACACTGTTGATGTGACATCGCTGCTAAATATCACTGAACAAGTCACGTTCATAAAGATGCTACGTCGTTGCTACGTGTCATACAACCGATCACACCGATGATGTTACTGTTGTATTGTTGCTTGCTGCAAAAAATAAGGTAGTTTATCAAGGCAGGACCAAGTTTATTTTCTTCTGCTTCTCTGGAAGGACAGATTAAACTCTTAGTGGGTGGCTTTATTACTACTTCCCCTATCAGGATGGCTTTATTACTACTTCCCCTATCACGTGATTATGCGCAGATTCGCGAGATCTCGTAAAAGTCGGCGCTATTTCGCTGCACGACGGAGCCGCAAGAAACAACGGTGGGGATTGCATGGCGGTGCCCACCCGCGGTGAAGCCGGTGTTGTACCGAAATCTGTTACCCATCGGAATTTGTAACTCCAGGGGGCGATGTTCCCATGGCGTTTGTTTGATGGTTAAACGGCAAGCCCAAAGAGAAGAAGAAGAACGCTTGCGTAAATGGCGTAAACTATCCTTAATGCTGAAACGTCAGTTGTCAGAATTTCAGCATTAATAATTACACATATTCTGGAAATCAATGACTTGCTTTCATTATAGTATGAATGAAAGCAGGTCCATTGTATCAATGGACTCATACTATAATGAAAGCAAGTCATTGATTTCCAGAATATGTGTAATTATTAATGCTGAAATTCTGACAACTGACGTTTCAGCATTAAGGATAGTTTACGCCATTTACGCAAGCGTTCTTCTTCTCCTCCTCTTTGGGCTTGCCGTTTAACCATCAAACAAACGCCATGGGAACATTGCCCCCTGGAGTTACAAATTCCGATGGGTAACAGATTTCGGTACAACACCGGTCCGCGGTCGTTTCACATTAAGTGGAAATTCGGGGGAAGTTGCGCCCACAGCGGGGACGACAATGGATGTGAACCATGTCTGAAAGACGTGACAATGTGAAAGTGGACACTTGATTTGTCACGTGATCCAAGATGGCTAATGCACCATGGTTGTTATTATTTTAGTTGTTGAAAGGATTACTTTTTCAGCTGATTATGAAGCCCTAACCCAAACTTGATTTCAGTGTTACGTATTCTCTCCAGCTTCATTTCCGTTTTAGGACACTTCTCTTGGTGTCGTCACCACTGTGGGCATGTCTAAGTGGATGAGACTTACACTTAGGCTCAATTCGAATACCCCTCCTCAGCCCGTTTTTGCTCTCTTCTTGCGCATTCACATCAACCAAAAAGGGCAAAGTACCTCCCTCCAAGCGAAGTTAGCTAGCAGACCTCCCCACACGATCAAGTGCGAGGAAAAAGATGGCAGACCAGAAACCCAGAGAAGCTTACAAATCTAATAAGCATTATTAATTATTTTCATAATTAATGACACTGATGGTTTAGTCAGACTTCAAAGCTTTGCTACTGCATTAAATATTGGCTTCAAACGCAAATACACAAACACATTTTACATACCACATACCGACAGCACTTGCATAATTCGCCAAAACGTTGTCTTCCAAACAGTCTTCTTAATAAAGACAGGCGAAAAAAATTATAAAAAGAGCACAAGCAAAGCCGAAAATCGAATGTGACGGCATCTTGAAAGTAAACAAACATTTATCGCACCTGCCTTACGTCACTGCTGGCAAACGGCGACTCGATCGCATAGAGGAGTATTTGCAATACGCCGCCATGGTACTAGATGCTAGAGCCAAGGGCGAAGCACAAGTAAGAGAGGGGAGGCGGAAGAGGGATAATTCGAAATTAGGCTTAAAGTGGGCGGGACTTACGAGTGTCTGCGGCCGCAGCTAGATGTACTTGGCTGCACCACGAAAGCAACCTGACTCGATCAATGCGCATTGTTTTAAAGTTAAAGTTAAAGTACCAATGATTGTCACACACACACTAGGTGTGGCAAAATTATTCTCTGCATTTGACCCATCACCCTTGATCACCCCCTGGGAGGTAAGGGGACCAGTGAGCAGCAGCGGTGGCCGCGTCCGGGAATCATTTTTGGTGATTTAACCCCCAATTCCAACCCTTGATGCTGAGTGTCAAGCAGGGAGGTAATGGGTCACATTTTTATAGTCTTTGGTATGACTTGGCCGGGGTTTGAACTCACGACCTACCGATCTCAGGGCGTTACGCTTTTATATGGACATCGGAAAAAATTACCACTTTAGCGAGAAAAATTGGGGAATTCTACTGGTTGCTACGCGTCATATAACAGATCACATTCTTATGCTGTGTCGTTGCATCTTTGTCGGCGAGCAGGTCTTCCAAAGCATTTTCCCCTTAACCCATAGGTGGGGCCACTATAAAAGAGAACTGCCATTATGATTTATCTGAGCATGCAATGAGACAGCTTCACTCAATTACGTTGAAGGACGCCAAAGCCTCGCTGACGCTCTTCTCGATGAATTCGTCTGTGATGCGTCGAGATGGGTGTTCGTTAAAAACGGAGTTCATGAGGGCGATCTTGGCTGCGCTGCGCCTGGCTTCGGCCTTGGTGGGACAGAACTGTTAAGAGAGAAAAAAAAACGTATGAGTTGGACTTCAAGTGTGTTTGCTCATGAAACAAGGGGCCGAGTTAAGCATTAGTGCAGATGTCATACTTGGAAGCTTCCGAAGCAGCTGCCTCCCGGGAGGCTCACGTAGCAGACATACGGTGGGCTGTTGGACGGCACCATTTCGTAAACAACCAGCGCTCCGTTGCGTAGGTCGGCACCTCGGCTAAGCTTCATCTGCCAGAACTCCTGCAGGGCCTCCACTACGTTGACTGCAGGAACAGGAGAGAAGCTTCATGGAGGGTGGAGCACGTCCACGTTTATTGAACAGTCAGCAAAAAAAGAGCCATAAAGTGGTTTTGGACGGGTCCAGTGAGGCGATAGCGGCCAACGTGGGCGGCCTGCTTCTGAGCTTGGCTGAGTAAACATTTGTGTTCTCACACAGTAAATCATGACGCAGCGACCGATTCTTTATTGACTTGGCCTTAGTATGATCAGCCACATCCGAGTTCTTCAGGTTATTAAGGATTCAAGACTATGCCAGTAGATTCCATTCTGCACAGTTCATTATGCACCGCAAACTACAATAATGAGCATATTGTTGAATGAATACCTCTGACATCATAGTGACAACTGTAGTGCTTCAAATACATCAAAAATATATTCACTGCAAAGCTCACCTACAATCATAATATTGTTATGGTTAGATTCAAGCAAAACTATGGAGGTTAATTTGTGTCTTTACTACAAAAATGTTTTTGTAAACGGCATTTATGTATCTGACTTTTTTGCGTGTATAAATTTTTTTGTTTTTTGCTTCTTTTTTTTTAAACAACCAATATTTTTGCACTGAATTTTCAAACACTGTATCTAAACACATTAATTTTTTAAACACATTAATTTTGCTCACAATCTTTATTCAATTAAATTGTCAGCAAAAAACAGTCCAGAAATATTTGTTGCTCTTATTTAAAAATATATATAGTATATATTTCTGCAGTGCTTTTTTTACCCTGATTTTGTAGAAATTATGTTGACAATTTAATTGGATAAAAATGTGGATGTCTAAAAAATCTGTGTAAAAAGTCTGTAAAAAATTTGGTGCGGAAATATTCCTTCCTTTTGTTGAAGCAACCAAATGTCTGCACTGCATTTTTTTCTGCACTGATTTTTTTACACAGAATGTTTAAAACATTGTATTTTAACAAACTGAATTTTTAACCACACACTTTGCTCACATTTTATTTAATGAAATTGTTTGCATAATTTGATGTAAAAAAATGCAGTTTTCAACAAACACAAAAAATTCAGTTACATAAATTCAGTATTCAAAAAAGCTTTTGTAATAAAGACACAAATTAACCTCACAAAACAAAATATAGGTGCACAAATCATCTATAATTTCATATTATTGAACCTTAAAAACACTCACTACTTACACCATTGGATACACGCACAAATAAAGATGTCCCAATACACAAGATGTATCCAAAAATCTCCCTTAACAACTGTAATAATGCTCTGTTGTGATGGAATTTGTCAGTATTTGTACAATAATGGTTGTACAATGGTTTGACTGATAGGGCAGCACGGTGGGACAGGGGTTAGTGCATGTGCACAGGGGTTAGTGCATGTGCCTCACAATACGAAGGTCCTGAGTAGTCCTGGGTTCAATCCCGGGCTCGGGATCTTTCTATGTGGAGTTTGCATGTTCTCCCCGTGACTGTGTGGGTTCCCTCCGGGTACTCCGGCTTCCTCCCACTTCCAAAGACATGCACCTGGGGATAGGTTGATTGGCAACACTAAATTGGCCCTAGTGTGTGAATGTGAGTGTGAATGTTGTCTGTCTATCTGTGTTGGCCCTGTGATGAGGTGGCAACTTGTCCAGGGTGTACCCCGCCTTCCGCCCGAATGCAGCTGAGATAGGCTTTTTTTCAACATTTACACAGATACCGAGAAGGCGCTAACTGTCCAATGTATTTTACAAAGTATATCCCACCCTCATAATAACAACATGACTACAACTTGTTCGTTGCTTCTCTTGGATTGCTTGTGTATGTGTGCACGCGACAGCGCATATGCGTTGGTGAGACCTGGTGAGTGACAGCCATAAAAAACAATCATTTTATTCAGGCTGGTAAATTTTTTTATTAAATAAACTTCGTAATTGTGAAAAATATAGACAATGTTTAAACATGTGTTATGTTAAAGATAAAGTACCAATAATTGTCACACACACACTAGGTATGGTGAAATTTGTCCTCTGCATTTGACCAATCCCCTTGTTCACCCCCTGGGAGGTGAGGGGAGCAGTGTGCAGCAGCGGTGGCCAGGCCCGGGAATCATTTTTGGTGATTTAACCCCCAATTCCAACCCTTGATGCTGAGTGCCAAGCAGGGAGGTAATGGGTCCCACTTTTATAGTCTTTGGTATGACTCGGCCGGGGTTTGAACTCACAACCTACTGATCTCAGGGCGGACAATCTAACCAATAGGCCACTGAGTAGGTTGGTTAGTAGGTTAAACCAATAATGGTAACATTAGCTAGCCGGTGTTGTTATATGTTTTTGCTTTGAAAACATGTTACTGTGAAGAAGTTGCAAACAGCGACTTTAAGTGTTAAATTAAGTCTTAATTTATGTTTATATGTATTACAATGCAGTATTTATCTTATTCTCTATCATGTTGTGGCAAACGATAAAAATATTCACCCTTCGGGACTGCTGCTTCTGGGTTCAGGGTAAGCAATGCTAACAGCGGCTAAATAAATGTGTCCCTATTTGTATCTTTGCCGCGTCAACCAAGTTGTCCAATTTTTGGTAGAACAACTTTTTGATGCACTTCATCTTTAATGCCTGCCTTTGACTGGCGCAAGCAATTTCAAAAGACAAGACAGACTCGATGTGACTCGGAGCACCATTATTGCCAACAAGACTGCTATCAGCAGCTGTCTTTGCAATGCGACATGGAGATTAACTCATGAAGGTTCACTTCATCGATGAAAACCGCTCTGACGGGATCGATGTGGAATGACAGCGCAGACGCACAATGCTAACACGGAATGCTAACAACACAGCTAATGATCGTAGCTCTGTAGACTGTCAAGTTGACCAAGTTTTTGCAAAAAACACGCGTTCGTAGCTTCAGCGATCAAAGCCCAGTTCTAACTTAGAGAAGTTACCCAGGATGTGACAAAGTCTTTCCATGATGGCTGTGTCTTAGTGGCAATGGCGCTTGGAGGATCCTCCGATCTACAAGTGAGTACTGTAATCTACAGCATAACACACGCAAGGGTACTTAGTACATTGGGTGTAGGTCAGTTGTTCTCCAAACTTTTTCACCAAGTACCACCTCAGAAAAGAACGTGTCTCTCCAAGTACTACCATAATGACCAACATTAAAATACAGTAGCGTAGTAGTATCAATTATAAAACAAGGCAGGTTTTATTTAACAAGTATATATTAGAGATGTCCGATAATATTGGCCTGCCGATATTATCGGCCGATAAATGCGTTAAAATGTAATATCGGAAATTATCAGTATCGTTTTTTTAATTATCGGTATCGTTTTTTTTTTGTTTTTTTAATCAAATCAACATAAAAAACACAAGAGTGCACCAACCCAAAAAACCTCCCTCCCCCAGTTACACTCATTCACACAAAAGGGTTGTTTCTTTCTGTTATTAATATTCTGGTTCCTACATTATATGTCAATATACATCAATAGTCTGCAAGGGATACAATCCGTAAGCACACATGATTGTGCGTGCTGCTGGTCCACTAATAGTACTAACCTTTAACAGTTAATTTTACTAATTCTCTTTAATTACTAGTTTCAATGTAACTGTTTTTATATTGTTTTACTTTCTTTTTTATTCAAGAAAATGTTTTTAATTTATTTATCTTACTTTATTTTATTAATTTTTTTTAAAAGTACCTTATCTTCACCTTATCTGTTTGTCCAAATTAGGCATAATAATGTGTTAATTCCACAACTGTATGTATCGGTTGATATCGCTATCGGTTGATATCGGTATCGGTAATTAAAGAGTTGGACAATATCGGAATATCGGCAAAAAGCCATTATCGGACATCCCTAGTATATACAGTATATATATATATATATATATATATATATTTATTTTTTATTATTTTTTTGGCCCCTGTAACATTAGACACAGTTCGAACAGCAACACTGTGTTTGAATATAGGATAACAAATCACTGTACTTTAATCGAGTGGTTCTTTGGCGTACCACTCGTGGTACACGTAGCACAATTTAAGAATCGCTGGTGTAGGTGACTAAAAGGGTGTTAGGTGTTTAGGCGGCTTTATAATGTAAAAAAAAAAACATGTATTTGGAATGTCGTAAACTGTTTCAATGGTCTACCATTTAAAATATTAATTTTATCAATAATCCTACTTTGCAGAAATGTGTTTATCGCGATCATGCCGATTGTATACTAAAAACGCTCGCCTGTCCAAACATTAAGTACACTTACACACTGCAATTCACAAAATCTAGCTAAAAACGCTGCCTTTACAAGTATAATAATCAAGCGTGTCCCGACCCAATATTGATATCAGCAAAAAACAACATGTCCGATATAAGCTCCGATGCAAGCAGTCCTGCAGTGCGTTACTTGTGCAAAGCTGGCCAGCCTGTTAACACCTAAATGTCCTCCAAAAAGCACACGAGGTTTGTCTTTTCTTGTATTTTAGTCATTTTCAACAGGTAAACATGGTAAGCTATAGGCTACCAGTAGCTAACAGCTACACAACAGCCAAGCACATGAAAGCACACAAGCTAGACATACGTAATAAGTATCCTTCGTTGAACATTATTGCCGTTTATTGTTAATATAAACAAGTATCAAATCATTTGTTGCATATCACTTACAGATAGTCTCTGAGGCAGAAGCGTATTAAAAAGTATCTAGTAACAAATGTGTCCACATTCATTAATCCATTTTCTACCGCTTGTCCCTAATGGGGTAACAGGGGGTGCTGGAGCCTATCCCAGCTGCACATGGGCGGAAGGCGGGGTACACCCTGGACAAGTCGCCACCTCATCGCAGGACCAACACAGATAGACAAACAACATTCACACACTCGAGACAATTTAGTGTTGCCAATCAACCTATCCCCAGGTGCATGTCTTTGGAGGTGGGAGGAAGCCGGAACACACGCATTCACATGCAAACTCCACAGAAATATCCCGAGCCTTCGTATTGTGAGGCACACGTACTAAAACCCCTGTAGCACCGTGCTGCCCTCAACTGACCCTAATTTAATTCATTATTGTGACCACTAAGTTTTACCAAAACCAACTTCAAAAGCATTGTCATAGGTTAGTGTTTTTCATATCTAGCTGCATGAATTCATTTGATAAAGCGTTTTCTAACATTCCACACGATACAACAATAAAAGTATGTACTGATATCGTATTGGATTAATATTGTTTTCGGCCAATACTGTAGGCTCCAATATTGGGATCAGATGTAAAAAAGTTGTAAAAATGCTATTTTTATTTACAATACAGTTACATACATTGCAGGGCAGAAGTGCGTTGATTTTACCTATAGAATAGAGTTGAATTTTAGCAGTGTAAAGTGTTAGTTTTAGTTGTTTACCTACACATGTCTTGTATTAATGCACTTTTTCCACCTCAAAGTCAATGTGCTATGTGTGCAGTGCCAGTACAGTTGGCAAAGTTGTTTGAAATGAAATAAATGTCCACTGATCTTTAATGTAATCCCTTCTTATAAGATTTGGTACAGTACTTAATCCTCTAATGAATTGGACTGAAGCAAATGTTACACTAAGCAGTGAGATGTGCTGTGATTCAACTTTTTTAAGAGTGCGAAGAAAACATGAGCATAGTTTGATGCAAGACGTGAAGGAATGTTGCTCATGTTTAGATCCATTTCCAAACAACAGACGGCGCCGTTAAAAGTGTATAAAAGTGTCGGTGAATTAAAAAAGGTTCTTACCTCTCCCGTAGCCCTGAGTGTGTTTGGCGAAGCTGCGGACCACAGCCTCCACCGCCTCCTTCAGCACCGCCGGGTTCCCGGGGTTGCATTGGCCGGGGACGGAGGGACCCAGGCCGGCTCCAACTCCTGCGACTCCGCCGTAGAGGCTGTGGAGCTGCAGCGGCGGCGGCGGCGGCGGAGGCCCCGAGGAGACGGCGAGGGAAGCCGGGGAGGACAGGAGCGGCGGGATAGGTACCGTGACGCCGGGCCGAAGAGACGACGAGCGGAGGGTCCCTGTCGGCCCGGAACCGAAGCCGATGCCCGGTTGGAGCCTGTGATTCATGCGGATGTTGAGGACGTGAGAATCCATTATCCAAAAGCGACGTTTGGAAGTCTTCGTCCGGTTGGGTTCGGAACCAAGTAAAGAGCAGGTTGGTTCTGGATTAAGAAAGTCCAGAATTTAAGACCATTTAGGTGGGTTTTGTCAGTCTGGACCCACAACTGTACTTGTCCGTTGTTCTGGGCTGCATCCTCTCTGGACTGCCATATGCTGCATTTAAGGACACTCGTTAAACACACATCATCACCACAGCTGTGCTTACATTTATTTTGCCATTCGAACTAAAAAACAACACAATCATATCACACACAGCATTTAACTATCTGTATATTTTGTGTTACAATAAATAAACACACGTTAAACCAAATTAGCTCCGAACGGTAAGTTCTCACAATTCAGATTTTTACATAGAACGTGAAGGCAGCAGTGGAAAGCAGAAATATTAGGTCAAAGAAATTTGAGCCTCCTCCTTGTGTTCCTTTCAGTCTGGCCCCTTACACACAGAACAACTCCAATTGTCATTAATTCCACTCCAAATAGCCAGTTTGCGTCAGAATTCATCAAGATAAAAGGTGATCAACTCACAAGACTACGCATGAGCACCGACCGAATTAGGGATGGAGAAAAGAGAGGAAATGGAACATAAAGTTGTTTTTTACCCTTTCTTCCTCCCCCTCTCTCATTTCTTGTGTAAATCTTCTTTTTTTAATCTGGGAAGAAGCCAGAGGAGGAAAAAATGGAACATTGCTTTGAAAAGTAGATCCAGATTGCAGTAAACACACAATCTATCAGAATATTGTTTTGGTAATAGCCACAAATATGCAAATTATTTCCTTTCAGGACATTTTCTTCAATTGTTTTTGTGCAAATATTCAAAAGTTTGAAATAAAAACCTTGTTTATGTGGTAGTGGTTTAAAGAATAACAAATGTTATAAAATAACCCACTGTGAACCCTTCGCAAGGTCACAATTTAAAAATGTTTCAAAGGTTTGCTCATGCCTTTGAATGAGATCAATTGTGTATATTTTAGAAAACAAGCTAATTAGTTGATGAGTGTATAATAAACTTTTCTGCAGGTGTGGTCATTTTCTTTTACTGATATTTTGCCATCCAACCCAGTGATGAACACATGCTGAACACTTAAGGGGAAAAGGGCTGCACATTTCCACATCTGGCTTTGATCAAGGGCTTCTAGAATACAAAAGGGAGGCCATTGTTGCTTTATGTACGAGCACACGTGGTCTCCTGACGTCGGAAATATGCGTTTATATCATCTCGGGGCTCGGGGCCAAGGTGTGATTGAGGATTAATGACTTTACTGCGAGCTATAAAGATAGCATGACTGCCTGCAAAGCAAAGGTATAAAGGTTTGCATCCACATATGCTCTGCAGGTCTGTCACAATGGCACATGTGTAAAGTCAACACTGTTTTTTGAAGTGAAGGTATATTTGATCAGCACGGTGGAACAGGGGTTAGTGCGTCTGCCTCACAATACGAAGGTCCTGGGTTTGATCTCTATTTACAACCTTTACACAAATTCCTCAATGGCACCAACTTCCAATGTGTTGTAAACATACTTTTCCAGCTTTTTGTACATGATGATGTATAATTACATGATGCCCATAACTTAAGCAACACACACGCACGCGCATTACATAACTATAATTGAGTGTACCGTACCTGTATATTCTATAATAACAACAACATGACTGCAAATTGCTAGTTGCTTCTCTTGGACTGCTTTTGTACTGCATGTACTGTGCATGTGTTGAGACAGTGACAAGCCTGAATGCCAACCAAATTCCTCGACCGACAAGCTTTTAAAAAAGTACAATTGTAAGTAAAATAACTACATTTTATCTATTAAGTGCTTTTCACAGATAAAAATCACAAAGTGATGGACAAAATATAGGGACATTAAAACAACAATTAAATTAAAACAGTTAAAAAGTCCATCAACTAAAAGCTGTTTTAAAAAGCGAAGTCTTCAAATGCTTTTTAAAAGAGTCAACACAGTCAAACTCATGAGGGGACTGGAGCAAGTCATCCCAGAGGCTGGGGGATAGAGCTAGGTTTTAAAACAAGTTTTTGGGATCTTTAAGAGACCCTGGCCTGAAGGCCGAGGGCTGCGCCCTGAAGTGTAGGGGCACAACAAATCAGCGCTATACTTAGGGGACCCCACACCATGCAACACATGGAAAGTCAGGACTAAAATCTTATATGCAGAATTTGACTGGAAGTCAACAAAGACTGGATAGAATGGGGGTAACGTGGGCGGTTCTAGGTGCACTGGTCAAAGGTCTTTTTGTACAATTTGAAGTCTATTTAGAGTTGACTTGTTGAAACAAGTGAAAACAGAACTACCGGTACAATGACATTGCAAGACCAGATGAACAGAGAATGATCATTTCGAGATCCAATTTTAAACACATTTAAATAAATAATGATAAATGGGTTATACTTGTATAGCGCTTTTCTACCTTCAAGGTACTCAAAGCGCTTTGACAGTATTTCCACATTCACCCATTCACACACACATTCACACACTGATAGCGGGAGCTGCCATGCAAGGCGCTAACCAGCACCCATCAGGAGCAAGGGTGAATTTCTCACTTTAGAGAATTTTTTTAAATGATAAAAATAGTTTTTGGTTAGTCCAAAGACACTGACTGATCAATCACAACCCCAGGTTTCTGAGGCTGGTTTGCACCCAGAGCACCAAGGGAGTTATTGATCAGGGGGGAGAAATTTCCGAGTTTCCGTTCAGTCTAAATGTATCTGAAGGAAATTCAAAGAACCGGTTTTTGATACAGGATACACATTCCAATAACTCTGATTACAAAGTGAAACTCTGAAAAATTGAAGGAGCAATGCAGTTGAATATCATCTGAATAGATATGATAGGAAACATTTTCAAAACTGCGGATCAACCGACCAAGAGGCATCAGGTTCATCATAAAAGCAACATTAAAAGCTATTCCAATTGTAAAAATATAAACATACACTCTTTAAAAAAAAAAAAAAAAGTATTATGATTTCAAATCAAATTAAGCTATCCATCAATTCATATGTAAAAAAAAATAATCAAATACATAAGCTAGGTGGGTCTTACACATTTTCCAGGCCATGAAGCGATTATACATTAATATTCAGATACATTTATTGTTACAAGCAGCTCTCTGAAGGCAGTCAAAAGTGTGATGTGGCCCATAATATAAACGAGTTTGACATCCCTCAGCTGGCCGGTGGTGTTTGCGGTATATTTTTTGGAGTAAAAATGTAACTGCGCTAGTGGCAAACAGCCGCTTTAAGAAACAATAATGAAAATGTAACTGTACATTTTACTGTGTAGGATGAATTGATCATTTTAAAATGCCTTTAATATAAAATGTACATACATACATAAAAATACATACATATATAAATATTTATACATATATGTATACATACATCTATATATATATATATATATATATATATATATACATACATATATATATATATATATATATATATATATATATATATATATATATATATATATATATATATATATATATATATATATAGCAAATAGTAAATTAAATAATTGATTTAAAGTAAGAAAACACATAATGTGAACAATAAAGAACACAAAATCACAAAATGGAAGATTAAAAGCAGATTTAATATATATTATTTTTTAAATAAATATTTTTTAATAATTGATTAATGTTAAAAGTAAATTAAGTTTTATTAGTATAGAAAACAGTTGAATAATTACTTTGAAATCAACAAAACAGTAATAACAAAATCAGTTTCGTGAAATCCTAGATTATAAGCAGATTTAACATACACTATATTATTTGCAATATATTCATTTTCCTAAATGTGTTAATAATAATAATAATAATAATTAGAAATGTAAATTAAGTTTTATTAGTACTATTGAGTGATTGATTTAAAAACAACAGCACACTAAATCAGCATTATATAATTCTAGATGAAAAGTAGATTTAATATGAATCCATCCATTGTCTACCGCTTGTCCCTGTTGGGGTCGCGGGGGGTGCTGGAGCCTATCTCAGCTGCATTCGGGCGGAAGGCGTGGTACACCCTGGACATGTCGCCACCTCATCGCAGGGCCAACACAGATAGACAGACAACATTCACACTCACATTCACACACTAGGGCCAATTCAGTGTTGCCAATCAACCTATCCCCAGGTGCATGTCTTTGGAGGTGGGAGGAAGCCGGAGTACCCGGAGGGAACCCACACAGTCACGTGCAAACTCCACACAGAAAGATCCCGAGCCTGGTATTGAACTCAGGACTACTCAGGACCTTCGTATTGTGAGGCACATGCACTATCCCCTGTACCACCGTTCTGCCCTTTAATCATTTTTAAATTTAATGATTATTTTTTTCAATAATAAAATCTTTTTTTTACTGTCATCCCTAACTAATGTAAATGCAATTTTACAAAGTCAGATTAAAAATAAAATATTATAATTCAAAATGTTTTTTCAGAAAAAAAAAATATTTTAATCAGCATTGGTAAGCTGATAATATTACTGTACTACTACAAAAAAATGAATATAATAGGGTTTATGCAGCACTAAAGGGATACTGTGCTTTGGACTAGATTAAGGGTATAAGTTAAAACAGAAATCAGGAAATGACATAATGTGTTTTGTCAGGAAGCTGATGTGGAAGGATCAAAAGTTCCCTGCGCGAGGCCTCAATGTCATCGTTCTCTTATTAGTCATCGTGTTTGGTTTAATCAACATGATAAGAAAAAACACACAGTGACACACTTGGACTTTGATTCACTTTGTCCAAGTGGCAGTAAGAGCAGCAAGGGTCACCACAACATCCAATCACTTTTTGGCTTTTTTATCTGGTCCAATTACAATCACTCATACAGCCTGCTGCCCCTCTGTGGGACTATAAGAGGTGTCGGAGCCCTGCAGGGAGCCACCATCCGGTCCAAATCCTCCTGCACTACAGGTATGTACCATGGAAAACGATTTTAACACTAATGTGTACGTTCTGCTTACTTGACTGTTTTCTTTTTCAATACATTGCCTAGTTTTAATGGCAATTGTATGAAACTTTACTATTTGTTATTTGTGCTTTCACTCTTTAACATCAGAACCAATTTGGTACCACTGAGTCTCATTTTAACCAGATATTTTTGATATTCTCTTTATTTGATGAAAGGACCGTTTTTGGACTTAAGTGTGCTTTCTTTTTTTAAACAATCCTGCCTTGTTGCAAAAATAATGAAAATATACAGAGTCAATTCTAAGAGTATAGCAACAAATGATTTTGGGGGAAAATGCCACGTCTTTAGTGTTTAAGGTTCAGGGGTTCTTGTGACAAAAAGGCAATAAAAAATATGATTATATTGTATCTTTGTTTTTTGAAAATATTTGATGCGCTAAAAGTAAAAAAAAAACAAGACCTTAAAGTTCAAATGTTTCTTAAATTTATTAAAGGGACTGTGTTAGGACTTATGGGTGAAAAGTGTACAAGTTTTTCAACACTCACACTTGGTAATAGCGTAATTTTAAAAATGCCTAAAAATGTTATTTGAATTTGTCAAGGATTCCAGTTAAAATATTCTACTTTGCAACACTTTTTTTTTTTTTGCACATTTCCTGTTTTTTCATTCTAAAAAAAATAGAGCATACAACATTCTGAAATAAATATTAGAAATGCATGTTACATGCAAAATACATTAATTGTTAAAATTAATAAATGTATTCATTTCATATTCAAATGATGCTGCTAAAATACTGCAACTTGACAACATTGCACCCTGATTTGAATTGTACATTTATTTTTACTATGTAATTTTAATTTTATGTATTTATCTTTTGTAAATTTAATTGTGGATGCTAAATGTGCCTTAAAAGGACTACGAATAAGCATGGTGCTAAATCTGGTGCAGCCATCTTTTTAATTTAACTTCACATTGTCCGGTAAACAAATACAAATAGAAAGTATATAACGGTAAATCAATGATTAAGTCCAGGATTTTGTTGGGTGAAAGTGAAAACATTTTTTTTTTTTATTAGTTATAATATGGGCCATTTTGTGTCTAAAGGGTAAAAAGTGAAGTTGTTTTTTTTCTTTGTTTTTTAGGTCGTCCCCACCAGTCTGCAACCATGAAATTCTCCATCATCGCCGCCTTTGTTGTATTCGCACTGGCTCAAGGTACATTGTCACCTTTTCAAGATACACGCTCTTATGTAATACAGAAATACTTACCCACGGTGCCCACCGTGCCACAGGAAGCCTTGCACAGGACCCTGCAGCTGAGCTCCAGAAGATCAGCGAGTATTTTGAGAACATGAAGAACAAGATGACTGAGGAGCTAACCACCTTCATGCGCACCCAGGACCTGGGCAACCAAGCTCAGTGAGTACATATAGACTTGTCACATATTAAATACTGTGGAGAATGCATATATGTTTAAGAGTTCTTTCTGTACTCATAGTCATGTTTAAAACAGCTAGTGTTTTTCCATTTGTACTCTTATTTTTTTTTTTTTTTTTTTTTAGGAACTGCACAATCAAAATATCACTTAAGATAATGCTTAATGTTTATTATTGATTTTTTTCACATATTAGATACCTGCACAATCAAAATATCACTTAAGATAATGCTTAATATGTTTAATTGTGAATTTAGTTAGTAGTACATCATGCTGAATTGTTTATATTTCGTAAAAAGGGGGTAATTACAACTACAACTCGATGCCTACAAACATTTGGGGTGCACACAATGTAATAGCGAATGGAGTGCAGTACTCACATGCAACCAGCAGAGGCACTGTTCATTCAGTCTCCACTAGTTTCTACTTGAAAAAGCATTTGTTACAAATTATCTATCACACATCAGTGCACAAATACCACTAGCAATACTAATAATACAACAATGTTGTTTTCTGCAATTTAAAATCTCAACTGGTTGTAGGAACTGAGGTAAAATATGTTCAGTAGTAGTACTCATAAAACCAGCATAGAGACTTTTAAAAAAACATCTCATATATTTTTCATTACAAATCTAATGTCAAAATAAACAAATGTGTTATTTTCAAAATAACACATTCAAAAAAAAAAAAGATTCTGCCATTTAAATATAATCAACATTTCAGAAATTGTTCATATTCTGCAAACACAAAACATTTTCTGCCATTCAGAATAAATAGAATTAGTTTATATCTTCGATGCCTATCCCTAATAATAATTAAAAAAAATACAGAGCAATTTATATATACTAAGATGTTATTAAGAAAGTGATTTAGTTTAGACGTGATACAAACCCATCTCTTCCACCTGCAGGACCTTCCTGGAGGAGCAGAAGACCCAGTTCGAGCCCATGGTCGCCAAAATCCAGGAGCAGCTGAAGTCGGTCGTCACCAACGTTGAGGGGCAGATCCAGCCAATGGCCGCCAACGTGCAGGCCCAGATCCAACCCATGGTGCAGAAGTTCCAGGAGCAGATAGAGGCCATCCTCAAGCAGCTGACCGACCAGACCAAGGCTATCACCAACTAAAGAAGCCCTCGTCCTATTTTCCTCCATCATGGACTGACTTTTTTTGTGGCTTTTGGACTTTGCGTCTATTGTGACGCCTGGCTGAGAATAACTGGCCTGTGGTGCGTTTCATCTTTGCATCAATAAAAAGTTGAAACATATTTTCTACTGTTTCTATTTGTGAGGTAGTGAGGTTAACCATCAAACAAGCAAACACATTTGCAGAACCTTTACTTAAGTAAACCTTTCACCCCACCCCAAAAACAGCTCAAGTGTTAAAAATAAAAAATATATACAAAAACAACACATTTCGTCTAAATAAATAAAAAATATATTCTACAGCTATTTCAATGGTTTAAATTTGATCTGACAACCATCAATATTGATCAACCTATTCTCATATTTTATGGTAATTTTTTTATATTTTATGGTGAATTTGACTATTCTGTGATGTTTTACTCATGTTATGATCAGATTCTTCTCGCAGTCAGTGCGTTGTAACTCCTGGAGCTCGTCGTATCCTAAAGAATGGGTAATACCAAAACATGGAAAGCATGAAATAATAAACACAGCTGCTTTAATAGCCAGCTAGACAGCAGCACTTTACCTCAGATCCGTCAGTAGGTCTTTCGGGTCAACTCCTTGGCCTGGTGGGCCTCAAGCACCGCCACGGCCTCGCCCACCTGACAGGAAAATAACACATTTTCAGGGGTATTAGTTGAATCATATTCTACATTTTGGTCATCGATGTCCATTCATTTCAAGTTATCTTTTGTGAAGGTCTGGTGTTTGATCACCAAGGGTAGTATGACATCAATTCAAGCATGATTAGATTGATATTTTTCAGTTTTCTTTTATGTTCGTGTTTATGAATCTGTTTTTTGTTGTTGTTGCAAAACAACACCAGTTCACTCCCATGAAGGACAAATGAAGTATTAGGCTTTTATTATGACAAATATAAAAAAGCCAACTGAATCATTAAAATGTAAAATGACCTAAAATGTGACATTTATTAAAATAATAAATTAATTAAATTGTAATACAATCAGAAATAATTATATTCAGGCTATTCATTTATTTTTTCATGACCTATTTAGGACCTTTCAAAAACAGACAAAAGAACATTTAGAAACGCATCAATGAAATGTTGTAGAATTTACAAATTGAATGACTTTCTTTTATGTTTTTTAATGCTGCAGCGCATTGCATGTAAAGGAAACTGTCAAGACACTCATCAAGAGGTGGCGGGCGGGACGAGTGATCTGATTGGTATTATGCAGGGCAACAAAAGCCACGCAGACAACCACAAATGCCTTTTACAAAAATAAAAAAGTTCAATACATTGATTTCAGAGCCCCATTTGATAAATTACTATTAAAATACTATTAATCAAATGTTACAATATTTTTCAGGGTTTTTTTGGCCATAATTTGTTGTGTTTCCTCCATTACACATGATTTTTACTACAAAGGTTTTTTATTTTTTTATTTAAAATTTTAGTTTCAATTTCTAATTCGAACCCATGGGTACCCCAAAGCCAAACTGATTATTTTGGGTACATATATATATTTTTTTTAATTTGCTTGACTATTTTAAACAAAAAAATAATCATTTTTGTTTAGGGCTGAAGTTTATTAGAAATTTGAGCAAAAAACTTAATCCTAAATTCTGTACTATAAGCTGCTACTTTTTTCCTATGCTTTGCACCCTGTGGAATATAAAACCGTGTGGCTATTTTATGGATTTTTCTTCGCTGACTGAAGTAATGCAAATAGTTTTCATAAAACACAAGCAAAGACACTCAACAACACAAGCAAAGACACTCAACAACACAAGCAAAGCCACTGAACAGGTGGGTTGTTGTTTGTGCTATGGCGCCATCTTTTGGACGAGTTAACTCACTGCAGGTACTGCGGGTTCACCGTTTACAGTATTTCCTTTTAGTGCTTTCAACCTGAAGTACTGTTCCGTCTTCTCGTCCGCTATAGCGTTTCTATTCATATGGATTCTTCAATCATTAATCCAAGTAACTTTCTAAGTTTTACAATATAACTAAAACCATTCATACTTACTAAAAACTGTCTCATGTCTGTAGGAGTGTTTTCATGCCTGTTTGCACGTGCTATTGTAATGTAATCAAGCGAGCGTCGTTAGTATTAGCTAATATGCTAACACGTTTACGAATGTCTGTGTTAGTATTATTAACTTACAATGGCATTGTTTTTGTATTGTTTCAGTTTCACAAATTCCAGAGTAAGACATCCTTGTTGTAACGGTACCGAGGCATGACGATGCTAGAGGTCGTCTTTCCAGGAAGCGGTGGAACGACAGGAAGCAGCTAGCAAGTAAGAATGATTTATTCTTCAACAGTTGCATGACAGCAAACAAAAGCACCAGGATGAGTGAGGCGAAAAGGCAGGACTAAATAGTTCTCGGATTAGTGCCCGGCAGCAGGTGAGCGTGCCGAACACTAATCAGAGGCAGGTGGAACTAATCAGCACACATGGTAACCAAAACACAAACCCAGGGGTGCTCAAGACAGGAACTGAGGGAGTTCAAAACTAAACAGAACATGATCCAGGCAATGGATCATAACACTTGTGGCGTTACTGAGTCTGTTCAGCTGATTGGAGAGCTAGTTTCCGCAGTTAAAAGTTAAAGTTAAAGTACCGATGATTGTCACACACACTAGGTGTGGCGAAATTATTCTCTGCATTTGACCCATCACCCTTGATCACCCCCTTGGAGGTGAGGGGAGCAGTGGGCAGCAGCGGTGGCCGCGCCCGGGAATCATTTTTGGTGATTTAACCCCCAGTTCCAACCCTTGATGCTGAGTACCAAGCAGGGAGGTAATGGGTCCCATTTTTATAGTCTTTGGTATGACTCGGCCGGGGTTTGAACTCACAACTTACCAATCTCAGGGCGGACACTCTAACCACTAGGCCACTGAGTAGGTAAATGATTAGTGGGTTAGTGGGTCCATGACAATGACTTCTGTTTTGTTTGATCAGCCATTTTACTGCCATGTAACAGGCACCGTTTGGCAACAATTAAGATATCTAAATAAACATTTACAAAATCTTTTGTGCAAATAAGTAGCTAATATGTGGAAATATGTTTTTTCATCTAAAATTTAGTGGCTGCAGCTTATATGTGTGCTCAATAGTCCGGAAAATAAGTAACAAAAAAAAAAACAATCCAAGATGTTTTTACACGTCCAGATTGGCTTTGAGGATGATGAAAAACTGTCCTATTTGAAACATTTTGAAACATTCTGTTGAGCGATGTGGGATGTGGAACATTTAAACACAGATTAGGAGGTACTCTCTCTACATCTTGCTTGGTTATCGGGAATTGGGAGAAGCTCTGACCTTTGAGCGGAGAGACTCGGGGGACTCCAGCATGTGGAGAAGCTCAGAATTGTCGATTTCCAGCAGCATGCCGGTGATCTTCCCTGCCAGGTGTTGATACATGTTCTGTATGAGTGGGAATAAACACTCACCTGTCAGAGGTAAGCAGGTAAGAACTTGTTAAATGTAAATAGGTAGTATATTGCATAACACAGCAGCAACAGAACCAATGTTGTAATAGCAGCTTGTTGAGTTCCACGTTCGTTAGATTACCTTATTGAGTCAAAATATTTGAAGTGGCTTTCAACCGCGATATTAAACATTTTTTAATTGAGTCTTACCCAGCATCTGCTTCTGCTCCAATGGAAGTGCAGCAGCCAGCACGGTTGCAGTCAAAGGCTTCTGCACCTGAGCGTGGACGGCGGGCTGAGAGAAAGACAAGATAGTCAGAAAACCCACACAAGGAGGCGGCCAACGTGCTCCTTTTAACACCTGCTGCGCCGACGTCGCCCCTAGCGGTTGAACATGTTGCACGTGATCCTGAGGGCTGCGGGCAGCTGCGGGGTACTTGTACTGAGGGATGCCATACAAGGGGGTAACTGGTGTGGTGGGCCGCGGGCTGAGAGTCTGAGTTCCTGCCAGGAGACGAAATGCATTCAGGCTCAGGTTGTGCGAACTGTGATCAATGATGAATACTGGACTGACCTACACGCTGGCTGGCCATGATACGAGGCACCTGGGAGGCAGGGCGTAGGCTGTTAAAGGCCGGGGGGCTTGGTGCGGAGGGGCGCATGGCACCAGGGTGGTTCTGGTAGTCTGCGCAAGCACACAATCAGCAATTCATCATATTAGCTGTTGTTTTGCTGGATTGCCAATTACTATCAACAAGCTATTGAAATGTGGTGCAAATCTGGTTAAAAGGTGTGTGCAGTAGGATTTTTGTCTGACTTTGTCTTTAATGTCCACTTGAGTTGGGGGCAAGTGGTGCAGTGACTCCACTAACTGTGCGTAAGGATGGGTATCTTTTACATTTGAACCAAATCAGTATTTTAAACATGTCTGGAGCTGAAACGGTGCTTAAACCATTGGAAAACGTGCACATATTTGTAAACAAAAACAAAACAATGCTTTCTGAATATAATTTTGTGACATTGAAGTAACTGGAATAATTCAATTACATGAAATAAAATGAAAAGTGGTGCCGGTGCTAAAACAGTGCTAAAAGTGAAACATGCATTTTTGTAATACAACAATGTCTTTTTGATAAAAGTTGTGTGACATTCAAGTTAAACAGACGACCAATTTCAATACTTAAATTATGTACATTTAATTAAATAATACATTCAAACATAAGAAATAAAATGAAAAACTAATTCTGAAAATGATTGCATCAAAACAGAAACTTGGAGAACATGCAACTTAGTTGTTTCACAATGTTGATGCTCATAATTACAGGGATGTTATGTTCTGTTAAACTGCCATCATCATGTCATTACTCATTCTGTTTTTTTCTTGTGTAGACCACTGACTTCCGGCAGAGGACGGTACCACTGTTAGCACCTGTTTGCAATTATAATTTGTCCCTCCATTTATACCCGGCGATCACTCCAGGTGCAGATTGGTGCAGTCCCAGTCAGACCTACTTCATGCTTCAGTGCTACTAAGGTATTTTTCCCCTGGCCCCTCTGCTCACTAAGGCTAAGACACTTAACGTGGAATTACCTACTCAGTGGCCTAGTGGTTAGAGTGTACGCCCTGAGATCGGTAGGTTGAGTTCAAACCCCGGCCGAGTCATACCAAAGACTATAAAAAATGGGACCCATTACCTCCCTGCTTGGCAGTCAGCGTCAAGGGTTGGAATTGGGGGTTAAATAACCAAAAATGAATCGCGGGCGCGGCACCGCTGCTGCCCACTACTCCCCTCACCTCCCAGGGGGTGATCAAGGGGATGGGTCAAATGCAGAGGACAAATTTCACCACACCTAGTGTGTGTGTGACAATCATTGGTACTTTAACTTTAACTTTATTGCCTGGTTGCAAAGACCGACCCTCTTCCTAGGTATTGATTTTTCTAGTTCTTTTGTCTATTACAATTTTCTCACGCAGCTGCGTGTTTCCTTTTTATATGCCTTCGAGCAATACAAGACTGTAAATCGCCTTACACCTGGATGTCCCTTTTTGCACCTTGGAACTTATTTTTGAAAAGTGAAAGACAACATTTCACAGAACGCACCTGCCTTCAACGAGAGTTCCGCAGAAGACGATCCATTGGCTAAGGCAGGATGCTCACAGAACACGAGCAGACCTTGAGGGACCTCTCAAAACATGAGTGACTTGTTCTCCTGGCTGGGCTCTGCCACCACCTCAGCGGGTGAGTTCGATGCCCATGCTGCTCATCTGGATGCTCCAGCATCACAACTTCTCCTCGGTCAGATGAGGGAACCCAGCATACCTCCCCAGCTTGTTTTTCTGGCGAGTTTGGATTGTGCAATCAGTTCATGCACCGCTGTCAACTGGTGTTCAGCCAGCAGTCATTGACATAGCGACAGAGGGCGCTACAGTAGCGTTTGCTGTCAGCTTTCAGTCAGGTAGAGCTGCTACATGGGCAATGGCTACCCTTGATAACCGGCAAACTTTAAAATGCTCCCAAATGGGATTTTTTTCCCGAACTTAAACTTGTTTTTGACTACCCCACCAGAAGTCGACTATTGTCTCTCCGTCCAGGAGCGACCCTCATAGTAGATCATTCTGTGACGTTTAAAATACTCGTCACTGAGAGTGGGTGGGGCGAAGTGGCGCTCAAGAGCGCTTTTCATGCCAGCCTCAGTCCCCGCATAAAGGTCGAGTTGGCAGCCAAAGAAGACACGCAATCCTTGGAGTTGATCGCCTTGGCCATCCGGCTGGATGGTCGTATTCGGGAACGGATGATGAAACGCTGCGCTGAGGATGGCAACACCCAGGGCTACCCACGTTTGAGGCAAAACGCGTCACCCCCTCCACACGCCGATGTTATGACGACCCTGCCGGCGAAGAAGAGGCAATGCAGCTGGGAGGGAGCCGACTGACTTCATCTCCGCCTCTACTGTGGAGGGGCCTACCACACCATCGCACAGTGTCCTCTCCGGCCAGGAGACCACCAGTCCTTCAGCCGGAGCCCGGTGTTCCTGGGTCTCTCCTCTCCTGATCCAGACTACAGATTAAATGTACTCTGGCCTGGGCTGGGGAGGTAATGCCTATGGAGGCACTGACTGACTCTGGGGCAGATGACTCATTGAGGTTAATCTTGTCAAACAATTTCAATACCGATGTCCAATATCAATGGTTCTAAGGAGGTTCTTTCCCTCGATGGGCGTCACCTGGCACAAGTTGCCCGTCAGACCATTAACGTCACATTACATTTAGTAGGCAACCATCAGGAAACTATATGCTTTTTTGGCATTCTACTTTCGCTGTGCCTCTTGTGTTGGGTCTTAGCTGGCTTAAGAGACATTGCCCCCATATTGATTGGTCTAAACCAGCAATCGTGAACTGGAGCGACTTTTGTCTTAAACATTGTTTACAAGCTGCTAAAACACACACACACATACTACTTCTGGTCCTTCCCGAACCCTCTACCCCAAGGACATTGATTTGTCTGCTGTTCCGCCTGATTATCACGATTTGCGGGTGTTTACTTCAGTAAGAAAAGGGCACTTTCATTACCCCTCACAGTCCGTATGGACTGTAAAATTGACCTTATGCCCGGAGCTGCACTTCCCACTACACGCCTTTTTAATTTTTCTCCACTCGAGGATTATATTTCAGAGTCCCTGGCAGCAGGACTTATTCAGCCATCATCTTTCGCGCTCAGTGCGGGCTTTTTTTTTGTTGACAAGAAGGATAAATTGCTTTAACTTTGCGTGGATTACCGCGACCTTAATGACATTACCATTAAGAATAAGTATTCTCTTCCGCTGATAACATTCTGCCTTTACACCCCCCCCACTCCGCCACAATGTTACCCAAACTCCACCTACGACCTTGATCTTCCTTTTTGCACTTTGAAACTTATTTTTGAAAAGTGAAAGGTAACACTTAACGGGGTTTCCAAAGACAACCTCACTCTCCATTGGTGCATAACAAAGAGTACTGTGTTGTGCACTGGCGGTGTTATGAGGGCTGTTGTTGGCGTGTTAAGGTCGGCAATAAAGTTTAAAAAGATCGTCAGACTCGTGTGTTTCTTAAAATATTTTTTATTATCAATTTTTACATACATGCAAGGCATACGGAAGCATCGCTACATTACTTACAAGACGTTACCTGTACAGTATCAAAGCCAAGCACTTGTTGCTGAGTCTGAATTCATATAGCACCGGAATGAAGCACAAATAACGACTACTTTTTTCGGCCTGGTTACTTACTACTGTTTCCATAATAGCACTGGTGCTGATGTAACAGGGTTTCGGAACTCATCTTGTAATGGAAAACATTTATGTACCTTTGTATGTCTATTACAAACTGCAGTATTACTGTGAAAAGCATATTCTGTGAAAAGTACATTCTGACCAGAGAATGATGACCTTGTCCGCATGACTCACTGTGAAACTATCTTTTCTCCCTTCTCATTGTTTGACTTCTTCATTCTAGTTAACAGCGCACCATTGTCTAAACGGTCGGTACTTCCGCTGTTGTTGTGTCATATGCTCTCTTCCCCTCCCAAACTGTGCTTGCTCTCCCCTCCCATCAGTATTCAGTGTAAACAATGCGCCCCTCCCTTGGGACACACACTCTCTCTAATGCTTGTCATGTGTGACTGATGTCTATTGAGCAGGTTGAGCCATTCAATACATCTAAGAAAGACAATTTTGTTTTGACTACTTGATTAGAAAATTTCCAATACAAACTGAACTTGGATACAGTGGAACGTCAATTTAAAAACCCGCTTATTGAACCAAGTTTTCAATTTAAGAATCAGATTGAATAAAAATAGGGCTTGTTGTACGAACCTTGTCTCAGTGTACAAAGGTTTCATCAGCCATTTTGTGCCCGGTAGCACATCCATTGTGGGAGGGCTGGTTGCTCTCAGTGCTCATTGTCACTTCAGCAGTGCTGCCGTACTTTGCATGCTTTTTACAGCATTGTTATGAGTCTCAAGAAAGCCATGGACAAGCGATGTGTGGTTTAAAAAAATTCCGGAACAGAACCAGTATCACCTGCGTTGTACGACGCTGCTCCCTCCCATCCCCTTTTCTTCTGCTGCACGCCAAAAAGATCACCCAACAAGGTAAGGTGGATTTTCCTAATCATTGTAGTGATCTGGCTGTTCCAGGGAGTTGTGATTTTAAGCTGTGAGTGCACCACAGGCATAATGACAATGTGTGTGTGTGTGTGTGTGTGTGTGTGTGTGTGTGTGTGTGTGTGTGTGTGTGTGTGTGTGTGTGTGTGTGTGTGTGTGTGTGTGTGTGTGTGTGTGTGTGTGTGTGTTAGCAGAGCACCGCTAGTTGTTGTTTTAGTTTTGTTATTAAATAGAAATTTGATCCATCAATCCTGTTATGTTTGTTTGATATACAGTATATACAACAGTGACGTGCGGTGAGGTTGATGGCTGGTGAGGCAGACTTCATCAGTCAGATTTACAAACATATGAACCCTAAAGAGTATCTTATTCACCATTTGATTGGCAGCAGTTAACGGGTTATGTTTAAAGGCTCATACCAGCATTCTTCCCTGCTTGGCACTCAGCATCAAGGGTTGGAATTGGGGGTTAAATCACCAAAAATGATTCCCAGGCGCGGCGCCGCCGCTGCCCACTGCTCCCCTCACCTCCCAGGGGGTGATCAAGGGGATGGGTCAAATGCAGAGGACAAATTTCACCACACCTAGTGTGTGTGTGACAATCATTGGTACTTTAACTTAACTTTAACTTTACACATACAAACTTTAGCACACAAAAAAGCACATTTAATAATGGTCTTACCTTTACTTAGAAATTAAGTCCATGCGCCGCAACTAAAGCCCTCACTTAAACTTTCCACGTGCAAGATTGAATCTATTTAAAAAAGTGTAACCGAGGGTTTATAAATGTTGCCTATACTGTATGAAACTACAAAATAACAAGCATGGAGGCTCCAGTTTACACGAGGACCACTTTATTTACATTCTTTCAAAAGCCTCCGCAAGGTGACATCACTTCCGCTCTTAGCGCCTTCAAAATAAGAGCTCAAGGCATATACTGTATAACAGCATATAACAGGAACTTAACATCACAAAGAGGAAAGCCTATGAAAATAGGTTACAAAAGTTATTTAATAAGAAGCCAAAAAGTGCAAAAACAATAATGTTCGTGTTGGAGGAGTTGTGAATTAGGTACACCTGCAGTCTGCAGGTGTATATAATGTTGTGTCCCTGCAGACATTCACAACTCCTCCAACACCAACATTATTGTTTTTGCACTTTTTGGCTTCTTATGAAATAATTTTTTTAAATAGATTCAATCTTGCACGTGGAAAGTTTAAGTGTGGGCTTTAGTTGATATAACGATTCTACGGCGGGGGTGCAGGAGGCGAGCCTCAGCCAGTGCGTCTTTTGCAGCCGTTTTATGATCGCTCAGCACAAGAAATACGTTACACACATACAGTTGTTGACAAAATACACTGTACATTATATACCTCAGCTAACTAAACTATGGAAATGTATAATATAGTTCATATAGCAATACAGTCTCACTGCACAGCAGGCCAGCAGTTAGCCGAGTCATTGCGCAATCCATGTTGCGGCACTGAGTGACGTGCCTCAACTGGCTGCTGTTCACCGCACCGTCTCTTCTCAGTATTTGAACCGCAAATGTGAAAATTCAGCGATTTTGAATAAAGATAATCTAAAACTGGTGAAGTTAAATGGAAAATAACTTTATAGTATAATCACTGGATACATATAACAATTTAATTATTTTTTTTCTCTTTTTACTTTTTTTTTCTTTCCATGATGGCAGGTGAGTCCCCGCCTCACCTGCCTCTAGTGACTGCACGTCACTGATATACAATGCTTTATTTTGCATTCAAAGTGTACACACTTTTACTAAAATGTGGACTTTTGTCGAGGCTAGAACCCATTATTCATATTTATATTGTTTCTTATGGAGAAATTTGCTTCAATATACAAACTATTCGATTTACGAACCCTGTTCAAGAACTAAGTAAGTTCGTAGATCACAGTTCCACTATACTCTAATGCAGTGGTTCTCAACCTTTTTTCAGTGATGTACCCCCTGTGAACATTGTTTTAATTCAAGTACCCCCTAATCAGAGCAAAGCATTTTTGGTTGAAAAAAAAGAGATAAAGAAGTAAAATACAGCACTATGTCATCATTTTCTGATTTGTTAAATTGTATAACAGTGCAAAATATTGCTCATTTGTAGTAGTCTTTCTTGAACTATTTGGAAAAAAAGATATAAAAATAACTAAAAACTTGTTGAAAAATAAACAAGTGATTCAATTATGAATAAAGATTTCTACACATAGAAGTAATCATCAACTTAAAGTGCACTCTTTGGGGATTGTAATAGAGATCCACCTGGATTCATGAACTTAATTCTAAACATTTCTTCACAAAAAAAGAAATCTTTAACATCAATATTTATGGAACATGTCCACAAAAAATCTAGCTGTCAACACTGAATATTGCAATGTTGCATTGTATTGAATGGAATAGCCTACTTGATTTGATGTTCAGTTTATGAACTTACATTCATATTTTGTTGAAGTATTATTCAATAAATATATTTATAAAGGATTTTTTAATTGTTGCTATTTTTAGAATATTTAAAAAAAAATCTCACGTACCCCTAGGCATACCTTCAAGTACCCCAGTGACGTGCAGTCACTAGAGGCAGGTGAGGCAGGGCCTCACCTGCCATCATGGAAAGAAAAAAAATTTAAAAAGAAAAAATGTTTATTAAATTGTTATATGTATCCAGTGATTATACTATAAAGTTATTTTCCATTTAACTTCACCAGTTTTAGATTATTTTTATTCAAAATCGCTGGATTTTCACATTTGCCGTTCAAATATTGAGAAGAGACGGTGCGGTGATCAGCAGCCAGTTGAGGCACGTCACTCAGTTGTGCCTCACCATGGATTGCGGACTCGGCTAACTGCTGGCCTGCTGTGCAGTGAGACCGTATTGCTATATGAACTATACTATACATTTCCATAGTTTAGTTAGCTAAGGTATATAATGTACAGTGTATTTTGTCAACAACTGTATGTGTGTAACGTATTTCTTGTGCTGAGCAATCATAAAACGGCTGCAAAAGACGCACTGGCTGAGGCTCCAGTGATCCCGCCTCCTGCAACCCCGCCGTAGATTGCAACCCCTGACGGGAGTGTTATATCAACTAAAGCCCACACTTAAACTTTCCACGTGCAAGATTGAATCTATTTAAAAAAGTTATTTCATAAGAAGCCAAAAAGTGCAAAAACAATAATGTTCGTGTTGGAGGAGTTGTGAATAACTACAGGGCCACAACATTAGGTACACCTGCAGACTGCAGGTGTACCTAATTCACAACTCCTCCAACACGAACATTTGTTTTTGCACTTTTTGGCTTCTTATTAAATAACTTTTGTAACCTATTTTTATGGGCTTTCCTCTTTGTGATGTTAAGTTCCTGTTATGCGCTTTTATACAGTATATGCCTTGAGCTCTTATTTTGAAGGCGCTAAGAGCGGAAGTGATGACACGTTGGAGTGGAGCGTAGGTTTTTGAAAGAAGGTAAATAAAGTGGTCCTCGTGTAAACTGGAGCCTCCGTGTTTGTTATTTTGTAGTTTCATACAGTATAGGCGACATTTATAAACCCTCGGTTACACTTTTTTAGATAGATTCAATCTTGCACGTGGAAAGTTTAAGTGAGGGCTTTAGTTGATATAACACTCCCGTCAGGGGTTGCATTAATCCAGCACAACAGCGGCGAATGGACTTCATTTATAAGTAAAGGTAAGACCATAATAAAGTTTTTTTTATTAAATATGCTTTTTTGTGTGCTACAGTTTGTATGTGTAAAGTTAAAGTTAAGTTAAAGTACCAATGATTGTCACATACACACTAGGTGTAATGAAATTTGTCCTCTGCATTTGACCCATTCCTTGATCACCCCCTGGGAGGTGAGGGGAGCAGTGGGCAGCAGCGGCGCCGCGCCCGGGAATCATTTTTGGTGATTTAACCCCCAATTCCAACCCTTGATGCTGAGTGCCAAGCAGGGAAGAATGCTGGTATGAGCTTTTAAACATAACCCGTTAACTTCTGCCAATCAAATGGTGAATAAGATACTCTTTAGGGTTCATATGTTTGTAAATCTGACTGTGATGAAGTCAGTGCCTCACCAGCCATGAACCTCACCGCACGTCACTGGCGTACCCCCATTTGAGAACCACTGCTCTAATGTGCATTACTGCCATCTACAGGATGTGAATGGCAATCCCATTACTGGTAGCGGTGTATAAAGATTTAGCATAATCTGTTTTGAAGGATGTAAAAGAGGCGACTGATAGATTTTCTGTATGTGTGACTTACCTGGAGTAGTCCAGCGTGGGCTCGGGCAAAGCTGGGTCATCTGGGCGGCGGCTGGAAAGTAAGGAGCGCGGCTTTGCGGCTGTGCTATCTGCGTCGCAATGTAGTAGCCAGCGCCCGGCATTGCCTGGTAGGGGTTGATGACCTGGCCGGACCGCACACTGGCCATGCGCCGCATGTACTGGTTGCTGAGATACACCTGGCGCTCCTCTTTCCGCTGGGCCAGCGCCACGTACAGCTGCTGGGTGCCCAACATGCGCCCGCTCATTTCCGCCACCGCCTTGCTGGCCTCTTCCGGGGAGGAGAAGCAGACGAAGCCGAAGCCTCTGCTGTGTCCGCCGTCCGTCATCACCTGAAAGGAAAGCGATTAGTCAGCAATTATTTACAACAGGGCGGTCAAGAGGAGGTTACCTTGGCGCTAGTTATAATACCAAATGGCGCAAACTCTTTTCGCAGACGGTCGTCGTCGATGCCATCGTCGAGGTTCTTCACATATAAATTGACGCCCTGCAAGGTTAAACCATCAATTTGAAAATTCAATACAAGAGCTACGGAGTTGGGTGATACCGCCAATTTTGATCCGATGTCAAGTATATATAGGGCCAGTCTTAATGATACTGACACTATTTTACTTGCTACCCTGTATTGTTATTGTAACCTTCTCATTTATCTAATGTCATTAAAATACTGTATAATCTACCTGTTTGCTACTTTCATCTTTTTTTTATTTAAAAAAAATGTTGTTTATTATTATTATTGATATATTCATTTGATTTTGTTTCACTTTTTTTATTTGATATGTTGTTGGTTTTTTTATATTTTATTTTAAGGGGAGATGTAGGTTGAGGGTGATGCCATGATAAAAAAAAATCCAAACATAACTTCAGTTCATCTATACGCTTTGTTGTACTGCATTATTGATCCTCAGTAAAGCACTTCAAAAAAATAAAAACCTTATTATACACATGTTTGAGCAAAGTAAAGTCAATAGTGCAATAACACAAACTACTACTGGCTCTCATTCAGATCATTTGGCTTTTTGCACAAAAACATAAACACAAACATAGAAGACAATACCAATCTAATCAGGCTTGTATCAATTTGATGCCTAAACAACCCTTGGTATCCATTCTGTGGACATTTGAATGGATGAGCACATCCGTATCAAAAACGAGACCTTTACAAAAGATAACTTGAAATGCATGGAAAACGAGGACCAAATTGTACAATATGATTAAATTAATACCTCTGAGAAAGACGTAAAAAAGGTCTGTGTTAAAATATATAATCATCAATATAATTACCGGAATATTTTTTATTTACTTACTATAAATTAATGTAGTTATTATAAAGAGTAACATTTTGCTATGTAACATCCATATATCCCCAAGACAAACTTTAAAAAAAAAGAGGCCCCTGCTAGAATACTTTAATTGAGGTGTAGCAGCTTGAGCAAAATAAAGAAAAGAAAAAAAACAGTTGTTCAATCTTGCTAAGTTATTTCTGGTATGGTTAAAGACAAAATTAATACATTTTTAAGTAAACGA